>NW_019154126.1:12131790-12246540 GCF_002288905.1 Enhydra lutris kenyoni | reverse complement strand
AAACAGTATTCATTGTTTTTGCACCACACCCAGTGCTCCATGCAATCTGTGCCCTCCCTAATACCCACCACCTGGTTCCCCCAACCTCCTAACCCCTGCTCCTTCAAAGCCCTTAGATTGTTTTTCAGAGTCCATAGTCTCTCATGGTTCACCTCCCCTTCCAATTTCCCTCAACTCCCTTCTCCTTTCCATCTCCCCTTGTTAAGGACAAGCTTCTTGATAGGACAGGCTCTGGACCTTAAGAAGCCGTCAGTCCCGTTTTCAGTGTATCCCAGCCTCCCTCCTGGCGGCTGTTTCATGTCCCACTGGCCACTCTTCTCACTTTCTTCAGACTCAAGACTACTGCTTTTGTAGCCTTTGCCCCCTGAGTCAAGCCTATACTCAGGAAAGATCTAGTGTCAGTCATTCCCAGCTGGCTATGAATTTAAATCAACGAACTCATCTCTCTAGTCATTTGCATTTAAAATTTATCCCTGATGGTACAAAAAAACGATAGTTCTTTCTTTCTTTTCTTTTTTTTTTTTTAAGATTTTATTTATTTATTAGTCAGAGAGAGAGAGGGAGCGAGAGCAAGCACAGGCAGACAGAATGGCAGGCAGAGGCAGAGGGAGAAGCAGGCTCCCTGATGAGCAAGGAGCCCGACGCGGGACTCGATCCCAGGACGCCGGGATCACGACCTGAGCCGAAGGCAGCTGCTTAACCAACTGAGCCACCCAGGCGTCCCATCTTTTTTTTTTTTTTTTAATAGTCTCTATGCCCAATGTGGGGCTTGAACTCTTGACCCTGAGATCAAGTGTTGCATGCTCCACTTAGCCAGCCCGGTGCCCCTCAAAAGCATAATTCTTAATGAAAGAAATATATTAGCTAAAATGTTTTTGTTATTTATTCGCCGTAGTGACCCTTCCTAGTCAACCACATGGAGCCTATCTAAATAGAATTAAATGCACGTCACTATCTGGGGAATCACAACCTTCCACACAGACCATTACCCAAGTTAACACTGGGCACAGGACAAGAGAGAGTGTTCTTGTGGGGAGAAGAGGGAGTCTCTGTCCCAGGATTCAGGAAGGTGACTGCTCCCTATGTTTCAGATTCATTCCTCAGTCCATGCTACGGGTACACTGGTGAACCAGCTCTCTGAGGAGGGCAAATGAGCCCTGATTTGTAGCATTTGCTGATTTCTGTGGTATAAATACTCACATGTGGCAGATTCCAAGCAACCAACAGCTTAAACAGCTGGCTCACTGTATTCCTGACTATTAAACAACACTCTCCTTTGTCTAGTGTACAAGAGAATCTTCTTTTGAGTCTGTTATTCAGGGATTGCAGCTGTCTCTCACCTGTTTGTTATGATGGGCACACTGGAGCAATTGCTCATCAATATTACATATATATTAGGTAGCACAAGAAAACATTCTGTGATCACAGCAGTTGACTGCTAACACCTGTCTGAATTTCAAGGCTAAGTCATTTCTTCTGTACTTTGTGGAGCATGACACTGCTGTAACTAGATGCTCCCAAGAGGTTTTAGGTGGGCTCACAGTCCATGGTTGAGAAAAACGTGGGACCTGCTGCTTTGGGAACAGTAGCCTCTTTTTCAGAAAGAACATACATCAGACCCCATAATCTTCACAACAGTCCATTAATTTTTGTAGCTGGCCTTCGGTAACTGAGGTACAGGGAATGCTTTCTATCTAGCAATTTAGACAGTGTGAAAGAACATGCTTATGAGACCAACATTCTTTTCCTTTTTAAAAAGGTTTTTACTTATTTATTATTTGAGAGAGAGTGGGCACAAGCAAGGGGAGTGGCAGGCAGAAGGAGAAGCAGACTCCCCACTAAGCAGGGAGCCTGATCTGGGGTTGATCCCAGGACCCCATGATCATGACCTGAGCCAAAGGCAGGTCATGACCCACTGAGCCACCCAGGTGCCCCACCAACCTTCTCTTCTAGATTACGGTATCTCAGAGCTTCATGCAGATCAGAATCACCCAGGGAGTTTCAAAACTAGGGAGTTCCTAACTCCATCCTCCCAGTATTCTGATTCAGTAGGTATGGATTGGTCTGAGAATCTACATATTATCAGCAGTTCAGCCAAAGGTGGGCAGGTTCTGGGTGGGGGTGGGGTGGGGTGGTAAGAAGGACACACACAGAGAGGCCTTGCTTTCCTTTCTTCTGACTCTCTCCATTGTATTAAGGTTGGTCGTCAGACACGAGTATGTTCAGACCTGTAGAATCCTCCCCATTGCTTAGCTGCCCTTGGATTTTTTCAAAGGCCAACACAAGAACCACCCACATGAAGTAAATGTACATTTTCATACTTGTTTAGATTTAATAATAAATTCCTTTTAGAATCTAATTCAGTGGCAGAAGTGCTTTTTTATTATCTGAATAGGGAACCATCACATTTTAAAAATCCCCCATGATCCTCAGAATGAACTAAATTTAGTGTTTAATAACAATATTTGCCCACCCCTCGTTCCTGGTATAATAATGAGTGCCTTCTTCTCCATAGTTCCTGACGCCTCTGTTTTTATTTTAAGATGGCTTAAATCCTTTTTGGAAGTGTAGAGTGTGTTTTACTATACTTTCAATAAAGCCATCAAAAGTATTATGGACTAAAAGTTCATGTCTCTCCAAATTCATATGCTAAAGCCCAAACTCCCAATGTGATGATCCTTATTGATGAGACCTTTGGGAGGTAATAGGTTAGGTCATGAAAGTGGGTTATATTGGGTTAGATTAGGTCATGGAGATGGGGCCCTCATGAGAGGGAAGGGGAGGGCACTCTGAGTACATACTGAGGAAAGTTCATAGAGAAAAGGTGGCTGTCTCCCAACCGGGAACCTAAGTGGCCCATACCTTGACCTTGGATTCCCAAGCCTCAAGAACTATGAGAAATAAAATGAACTGCCCGACCTGTGGTATTTTGTTATGGCCAAGTGAACAGGCTAAGGATTTATGGGCAACCTACTTTATACCCAGTACTCTGTTTTGGCTGCTCTTTCTCTGAAAAGAGGAAAAATAGAACAGTTTCTAAAACTGGAGAAGTCTAACTTTATATTTCCTTCCCTCAGAGGGACTGGTCTCTGTGACTTTTTCTGATAAGTACAATTCTCTGAATATGCAGCTCTCCCTACCTCTCAAACTCTGCCTGCCATCTCTGAACCCTACTGAGTAGTACAATTAAAATGTTTAAGATGGTAAATTTCATGTTATGTGTGTTTTGTTGTTGTTGTTGTTTTTTAACCACAGTTACAAAAACATAGTCTAAGAAAGGTAATGGGGAAGGGTGGGGGACAGGGACACATATCTGGAAAGTGAATGCTTAAAATAAGTATTGGGGCACCTGGGTGACTCAGTGGGTTAAAGCCTCTGCCTTCAGCTCAGGTCATGATCCCAGAGTCTTGAGATCAAGCCCCGAATTGGGCTCTCTGCTCAGCGAGGAGCCTGCTTCCCTTCCTCTCTCTCTGGCTGCCTCTCTGCCTACTTGTGATCTCTGTCTGTCAAATAAATAAATAAAAATCTTTAAAATAAGTATTGTAATAGATACACCTAGATCCAGCATATAACTGGTAGCAGGAGCATTGTTTTCTCTGCTGGAAGACGAGACAAAACTAAGGTGGCCTGAGAGCAGTAGGGGTCACAGGTCATTCTGGCCACCCTTTCTCAAGAGACTGAGGACTGCTTGCTTTCCCCGCCCCCAGTCCTCAAGGCATCTCAAATAGCTTAAGAAGTCCTGATTCTTCCGATGCTAAGTCAATGCTTCATGCCCAAGGTTAATGGATGGGGGAAAGAATTAATTCATTGATTAATATGTTGGGTCAGAGCCAGGCCTTTGTTTATGCTGAATTGTGCTTTGGACTCAGAGGTTCTGCCAAATAAATAAATAAATAAATACATAAAATAAACAACTCTGTGACAGTACCATCTGATGTGAGATTGGGACCATTAACTGGAAACAAGAGCAGCTTTTCTATAATGTTTTTGGATTCCAGCCGTGAGTATGAGAATGGGTCCCTTCCTTCTTAGGAAACTGAAAACACTGGGTGCTGATGAGATTAGCCATAGGCAATAGTGATTGATGGCCGTAACTTTTTATATCATGTTTGACATTTTTGCAAGTAGCATGTATAGGTGAAACCAAGAAAAATTTTGCTTATAGAAGGGACCTGCAGAGGACCCTCCCCTTGAATTCTGATTTATTGTTAGACCCCACTGGCCCATGATGTTGTACTGTTTTCAAGGCTCTAGGAGGCCATGTTGATTACGATATTCAACTCAGATGCGAGTGTTGTTGAACTCCTCAGGACTTGAGGGTAATTTCTGTAATTCTGATAAGCATTCGGTCTTTTTCCCAGAATGAGGGCCAGCACAGAGGGAGTGGCCCTCTTTGGCCCCAGCCTGCACAGTCATGCAGTGGACCCTGCCAGCTCTCCATCCAAGATGGACTCCCAGGTCCTGAGGCAGAAGGTCACTGATGTAGACATGTGGATGGGCTTTAACCTGTGAACTAGCTCAGCTACATGGGGACCATAGCAAGAAACAGCTGGGTTTCCAGGCCATTGTGGCAAAGGAGCTGGGCTGTGTGTAAATAAGAACCTCCCAAAGGCAGCTGTGCTCTCAGTCTGCTGAGCAAGAAGTAGGCTCCAGGGACAAGAGGCAAAAGGCAACTAATCACCAAAGACTTTGATCTCTTCTACTTCTGGGTATTTACTCTTTCCTCATTCCTGCCCTAGCAAAAGGGAGAAAGGTAGAGTGCTTACCCAAATCCTGTTCTTGTGAGAGTGACTTTAAGTGACAAGTATAATGACCATTAACCTCAGTTTCCCCATTTGTTATAGACATGTAATCCTTCCTTAGCATGACATATACAGTCTTTCAATCTGCCACCATCTTTGTTACTCTCATCTCTTACAGCATGCCCTGATGTACATTATACATAGTCACAGTAAACTAGAGACTGAATGTATTCCCCCAAGTTCCCCCAAAATTTGTTTGTTGAAACCTAACCCCCAATACATTGGTGTTAAGAGGTAGGGCCTTTGGGCGGTAATTAAGCAGGTCGTGGGGGGTGGAGACCACATGAATGGGACTAGTGTCCTTATGAAAGAGACCCTAAAATGCTCCCTTGCCCTTCCACCAGGTAATGACACAGGGGGAAGTGAACCACCTGTGAACCAGAAAGTGGGCCCCCACTAGATACCAAATCCGCTGGTTCCGTGATCTTTGACTTCTAGCCTCCAGAACTCTGAGAAGTTTCTCTGGTATTCTGTAAAACAGCCTGAATGAACTAAGACAGAGTAGATGTTTGAGGTTTCCCCCCACTGTCCTGTTCATTCTCATTTTTGTTCTTTGGTCTTAATGTTCCCTCTGCCTGAAATGTTGCAACCCCAACCCCACCCCCAGAATTCTCACTTATCCTTTAAGACCCATTCAGAAGGTAATGCGTCACTCCACAGAACTCAGCATGTATTCCTATCACAGAACCTATCAAAACATCACTTGATTCTTTTCCTTTTTGTTTTCCCTCCTCCTAACCGGGGGCTTTGTATCTATCAACCACACTTCCTGCACACAGTAGCTGCTCAGTACTATCAGCTCACAAAGAATTGGCAATAGGCTGCTTAGAGCTTTGGATGAAAGCTCCAATGGGAGAATGATAACAGAGAGGCCTCTTAAGGAAGGTGCTATAACTTACAGCACAGGCTCCAAGGAGGAGCCTCTATTGCTGCTCTTGAATGGTTAAGGAGTCAATTCACTTTTTGAGGAGGGAGTCTCATAAGTTCAGTGTGTTCTAGAATGTTCCTACGCTAACAGATTTTAGTGACTAAGAGGACCATAGGGCTGAGCACCAGGAGGTAGAAAGCACCAGATGGAACTAAGGGAGCCTGCCATTTCCATGGAATGCTCTTTCAGGATACGTCTCCACACTCCCAAAGGAACAACATGACTTTCCTCTGTGGAAGGTTCCAAACTGCAAAATCCTAAAGTGGGTCTGTATCAAACTTCACAAGTGGTATTTGGCCTTCAGAGAAGGATTTTGTTGAGCAGAAACATCAGGAGGGAACTTGCAGCTTTTAAAGGCAAAAGTAAGACCATCTCTTTTCAGTATGAAGAGGTTCAGTCAAAGAACCCTGGGGAGCTGATAAGAAATAAACTAGGCGCATTTCCATCTCATCTCAAACACCTTTCAGATTCTTTCAGATTCAAGGTTGACTCTAAGGTAGGGAGAAGAGAAACTAACATAACATAAGGTGGGGAGAAGAGAAACTAACAGAACCTAACATTGTTCTGTTTACTCCCATTGCCACCGTTGTTAGTTGTTAAGGCCGGCAAACCCACCCAGCAGAACAAGACTTAAGATTGATTACTTGTTTACTGCTAAACCTTCAACACTTAGTATGGTGTCTGGCCCATAAAAAACACTCAGTAAATGTTGAATAGATAAATTCAACCAAACAAAATGCTCAGTTTGGGCAATTGCTTAAAAGATCAAATCAGATATAATTTTAAGCCAAGTAGGCCTCCTGATTGATTTTATCAATGAGACTAATACAAGAAATATTTTTTATTAAGATACATATTATTTTACTGATTTCATTAGAATAGTTTGGGTTCCAAGTGGAGAATTTGGATCCTTGAAGGCAAGGATCACACCTTATTTTTGACCCCTTTTCACCGAAATGATAGCTGATGCTGCTATGAGGTGATCTGAAATTTTGAGATATTGAATATTTAAATACAAATTTATTTAATAAAAGATTTTCTCCATTTAAATACAAATTTATTTAATAAAAGATTTTCTCCACTGGGACACCTGGCTGTTCAGTTGGTGGAGCATTCAACTCTTGATCTCAGGGTGGTGGGTCCAAGCCCCGTGTTGGGTGTGGAGATTACTTAAAAAGAGGTAAGCTTCAGAAACGTTTTTCTCCATTAATTATATCACAACTAGAACAGAACATTTTGTCGATAGAAATGACGTTAAATAAACTGGGTACATATTTGATATGCTCTTTTTATTGAAACAAACAAACCCAAACCCAAAACTTTTGTTGGTATTATATACAGGATTTATGGTGCACTTATGCCTGCAAAACAGTTGTAGTTTTGTAAAGTGCATCTAAGAATAAGAATTTCTTATTAAAGAAAAGAAACAGCCTGCAAGAGGTAGAGATTTCATTGTTCAGCATATGGTAGGTAATCTGCCTCAAGAAAATTCTCCTGTTCACGAGGAAGTTCTGAATGAGTGCCAGGGCCCTTTCCTGACAAATGTTCTTATAATGTTAAGAGGAAAAAGTTTCCTGACTTGCTTTTAATTTGATTTTCAAGGATTTAAAGATGTTTCCTTTGCAACCATGACAATGTACAAAACTGGAAACTATTGAAAGGCAAATTAAACCGTGAGAAGAGTAATAATATATCTATTAAAAGCAAAATAATATACCCAACTGTTAACATTTGAATCCCCTCAGAGTCTGTAGTTTTAAGACTTCAGCCCCCATAGCAAAGTCATCTTTGACTTTTGAGAAACTCTGACTAGAGAGGACATTCTCTGTCTCCAACCAGAACTGGACTTTGAGATGACTTGTTCTATCCAGTGAAGAAAATTCTCTCTCCCAGAGTGAAGACGTTTCAGCAGATCACACTGTTTATGGCCATTAAACTCTTCTCAACACTCCAAGTGCTGAGCCAGTGGTAGGTGTTCAATAAATATTTGCTAACTCAGGTAAACCAGATGGGCTCTGTGACACCAAATAATTAGGACTTTCACTTTCTTGAATTTTTAGATTCCAACCAGCTATTGATGCATTTTAGTCCTCAGCAGATCGGCCACTTCTCTGTACTTACCCTACTTCTCTTCTTTCATCAGTGAGGTTTTTGCTATCACTAAACCACCAGAGAGAGGGTAGAGACTGATCCTTCTACTTTCCTACAGATGATGGGGTTTTCCTTCATGTTCAAATGGTCTTGCCCATCTTACCATCCCAGTTCCAGTCAACTTTTCTTGACTGAACTCTATTTTTAAAAGAATTAATTAATTAACTAATTAATTAATTTATAGCATGAGAGTATGAGGAGGGGCACTAGGAAGAGGGAGAGAGAATCCCAAGCAGACTCCACATCCAGTGCAGAGTCCAACACAGAGCTCCATCTCACGACCCTGAGATCATGACCTGAGCCCAAATCAAGAATCAGTTGCTTAACAGACTGGGCCACCCAGGTGCCTCTTGCTTGAACTTTCTAGTTTCTGATTGTTAAAAAATCTTGGTGAACACCCGTAGGGGCCTCTTTGCCTCTGTCTTCCCCCAGCATTTGGGAGGTTTATTCCAAATCTCTTATAGTCATAATTGATGACCATTCCTCTGAAAACTCTCATGCAATGAAAGCTTCTTCTGTCTGAATTGTCATCATAAGTAGAAGCAGACCCAGTTTTCACAAACACTAGACATTTCAGTGCCAGTTTCCTTTCTGACACCACACAGGCTACCCCACCTGTGCCCTTGGCATAGTTCCCACTGCCTTTGGTACTGGAAATGGATCCAGGAACTAACGAGGTAGAGTGGCAGTATGCAACGAATGTTCTAGTGAAAAAGAGAGAAAATAGGCCTGTTCCCAGTAGATGTTACTGTAAAGGCCTATTTAGCCAGAGTGATTCCATCCAGTTAAACAGTGATTTTGTTGTTTATGCAGTAAAACTTAAACCAACCCTGCACCCCCCCCCCCGGGGGGAACTTATGTAAAAGCAAGTCCAGGAAACCAGTAGAATATGGTCGACTAGTCCCTGATAACAGAACCCAAATACAAGGGTGGGTCAGGTCAGGTGGAGGTAACAGAGCCCGAATGCAGGGATGAGTCGGGCCAGGTGGAGACATTCAATCAGTAAAGCGCACATACTGTCTCCCTAGCTACCAAGGAGTGTGGGCCCCGCCTTTTGGGCGCCAATCCTGACCAAGGTGATAGGCTAGTTCAAATAGCTACTATGGGTGAATTGTAATTCAGTTGGCCACCTGTGTGTGGCCAGGCTCAACCACATGGCCTTTCTCTATAAAAGTTAGTCAGCAAGGCAGGGAGGGGTCACCCTCTCTGAAAGAGGCGACCCCGACCTGTTGCGTTGATTCTCGATGCTTGGCGTGAAATAAAGCTTGGCTTGACCTTCGCTTTGTATCAGTCTCATTCCTCTGACCATGGACCCAACATTACCTAAATGCTCTAGGGCATAAACATTTCTTGGAGGGTGAGAGGGGATTATCATTGAGGGCTCATATTTACAGCCTTTTCTTTTGTGGTGCATGACAGTTGTTGGTGTTTTTCTTAACATGGAAGTTACTGAGAAACATTCTGCTTACAAAGGTAGCTCTTATTTTCTGGGTAGGCAGCTGAAAATATGTCACAGGAGGAAGAGGACCAAAATTTGGTGGTAAATGAGTCCCTCTGCCTTTTAGGGCTCTAGTTTCCTTGTGAACAACTGAGGTGATTGTAATCACTGTCATAATTCCATTAAAGCTTTGTGTGGAGGAATAAGAGATGGGGCCTGGGAAGCTCTCAGCAGGCTGCCTGGGATGTAGCAAGTGCTTAATAAACAGTCACCTTGGGAGACTGGTTCTCCCAAGTCCTTCCTCTTTGTTTGCCACAGGGTTCTTGTGCAATCCTAGCTCTCCTTGGAGGCTGAAATTCCCTGCTGTGGCTCTCCTGAAGACTCTACTCTGTGACCTCATTGCCTTCATGAGAAGCATAATGACAACTAATATTTATCGTGTACCTACTATGTGTCAGGCACTATCTAAATGCTTTATATGCATAGAAGTATTACTATTTCTAATTTATATGTGAAGAAACTGAGGCACAGAGGTGTTTTAATTGGCTGCCCAGGTGTTACAGTTTAGAAAGCCACTAGCCCCTGAGGGCTACCCCTTCAGTGACAGCTTTAATGGTGGAGTCTTCTGTGCACCTAATCAAAAAAAAAAAAAAAAAAATCTAACAACTATGTATAACACCTTTTGGAGAAACGTGTGTTTTGAGTTCCATAAACCAGCATACTCATGAATTTCTGGAATGATATCCCTTTGTCAAATCAGGGCTAATGATCATGGGTGGGGAGTGGGGCTCCTGACTGTAGGTGTGGGCTGAAGCTGTGTTATAAAGTAGTCATCCCACTCTCACACTAAGCTGGGGCTCAAATGTTCATCTCCCACATGTCCAGGGTGTTATTCTTTTAAGTTAGTGGGTCTGGCAGGCTTTCAGCAATTGCTTGATGCTTTCGGATCCTCCGCTTGGACTGGCCTCATTTTCCGCGGCTTCCTACACAAAGCCCTCCAGAGACAGCCGTGCTGTTTCAAGTGCTGGCTCCCATGTGGGAGGTCTAATGTACGGAATGGGTCTTTGGGTCATCAAATATTTTAACTATTACTTGTCAGTTGCATGAAAGCATTTTCCATGCTCTTTTCACATATTAGCCGCAGGAGATGGACTGGCAATGTCCTCTTTCTGTCCCTTCTTAATGTATGGGAGGTATTTAGTGTCTGCTTATAAGGAGTTCTTTACTGGTGGTGGTTGAAAAGCTCTTATTTCATGAGTCTGGTCTGTGTACTGGGCAGTGGCTCAGCTCTTTATATAAATTCTCACCAATTTCACAGATGAGACAGGGGCCCAGGGGAGTTCAACCATAGGTAGAGCTGAGGTTGAAACCCAATTTTGTCTAGTGCCAAAGCCTATTTTTACTAACCACCAGTCTCCTGCCTCTGGCTGCCTTGAGGTCCTCTATGGAGGTAAAAGGGGTGTGTATGAGGCTAATCCAAACAAAAGGAAACTTAAAAATAATCCTGTTTGTGGGGTGTCTATGTGGCTCAGTGGGTTAAAGGCTCTGCCTTTGGCTCGGGTCATGATTCCAGGGTCCTGGGATCGAGCCCCATGTCCAGCTCTCTGCTCAGCGGGGAGCCTGCTTCCCTTTCTTTCTCTCTGCCTGCCTCTCTGCCTACTTATGATCTCTGTCAAATAAATAAATAAAATCTTAAAAAAAATTTCTGTTTGCTTCTGGAATCAATTATGTATGGGATTTACTTGTTTTATTTAAGTTAATATTGAAATTAATTTGCATTTTGTGAGTTTAGAGCATCTCAGGGTGTGCAAAGATGTAAGACTGGAGCTGGGCAGCCCAGGATAATTAAAAATTAACCTCATAGAACCAATAATCTATAGCTGCAAAGGTGGGTAGCCAAAGGTGGGCTATGTGCTTAAGTTTTATGGTAGATTATAAAATGATGAATTTCAATCTGTAATGCAGTTTCATTAAGTTCAGACGCTTCTAATTTGGAATTCATGGCCACTGCATGACAGCTGAGTTGAAGTTTTCCTGTGTGTACTTAGCAAAACAATGTGTTTAAAGATCTTGCAAATGAATAAGGTAAACAAAGACTGGAGCTGTTAGAGGTAAATAGTTTTTTGTGAGTTTCAGTGCCTTAGATGTATTTCTTCCCAGATGACAATAAACATTAGGTACATGTCCTATTCCCAGATTATTAAAGTGGACCCCATAGTTCCCTCTATGAAGGAATGTTATTCTCTTGATAAGGCAGCCTTGTTAGCCAAGGTTGTCTTTTTTATAAAATTTTGGGACTAAGTCTTAGATTGTGAGGAGTCTTCCTTCTGATTTAATGAGATGACTTGTCCCTGAAAATTTGCATTTCTGTACCTACAATACGTTAGCAATGGTCAGTGTCTGGTAGACAACACTGTTTTGTACAGACTTCTCGTGCACACAGCAATGAGGAAATTTTGTGCATGATCCCCAGCTGATCCCCATAGAAGGGCACTGGTTCTACTGAGGAGGACTCCATGTTTTCTCATAGCCATTTCTGCAAAAGACGAGCTGTCCCCGATTCATACAATTGCAGGGCTAGCCTGGAGGTTAGATATGGTCAAGTCCATCATTTTCAGACATTCCTCAGGAACATCAATTTCCTTGAAAACACAATCCAAAAGAAAATTCAAGGAAAATCAGATGCCTCAAGGGTCTGCCTTCCCAAACCAGAGTTTGTTTTTAATGGCAGCATCTGCATACCTGCTCTCATGCACAGGCCTCTCTTGCCCTTATCTGGTTCTTATTTATTCACCTCCAGAAAAAAAATACAGGGCTGCTTCTCAAGCTCCAAGAAGACTACATGGTGATGCTGTTCATCACACATGCCTTTTTGACATTCTTTTTGGGTTGTTCAAAATATGTAGATAAAAGGAATTGCATACGTCGTCAGACTACGTAAAAATGTCTAAATTTCTAAGATTGTGAGTTTAACTGATAGGGACTACAATTTAGCTTAATTCCCTAGTAACAGACTATCTTTTGAATTTTGCAGTTCATTCATTCATGAAACATGTAGTAATTGTCAGATGTCTTCTATTTATAGAAGAGCAGTAAAAAAAGCACAGAGCTCATTCTGTGGGAGCTTACAATCAGCAGGTGAGGCTTACCTCTACTTAAGAGGGTGAGCAGCTTCATTGTTTTCTAGTGATGGCTATGGGTTGTACTGACTCAGATCTTACTCGGAACTAGCTTGTGAACCAGGACACTCTTTCTGAAGATCAGCTGAGTGGGAGATGCAGGGAAGACTCAGAGTGTAAGGATGCTGGGTGACCACAGCCCCACTGCCACCATGTTTTGATCAAGTAAGTGGGCCGAATTCAGCTGTCATTTTCTTGTGATGATGGCAAAGGCTGCAAGTCATACTGATTTGCATTGTTTTATACCCGGATGAGCCAGGTGTCCCTAAATTCTTGGCAGTTGTATGTATGTACATCACTGTATATATGTATCCATCACTGTAGACCCTATTTAGATCCAACTCTTTTTTTTTTTTTTTAAGATTTTATTTTTTTGTTGGACAGAGAGACAGCGAGAGAGGGAGCATAAGCAGGGAGAGTGGGAGAGGGAGAAGCAGGCTTCCCGCTGAGCAGGGAGCCTGATGTGGGGCTTGATCCCAGGACCCTGGGACCATGACCTGAGCTGAAGGCAAACGCTTAACAACTGAGCCACCCTGGTGCCCCAAGACCCTATTTAGAGAAGAATCTGAGCCCTGGTAGACAAAGTGCAATGCAAAGCTGGTGATTCATACATCACTTCGAGAAAGCAGGAGAAATTCATTCATTTCTACTTCTATAGATTTTTGGCTCATCCCTAAAGGTTTCCATTTAGGAAAGGAAAGCTCGGAGAATGATAACTTTATACCTCCAAAGCTTAGGTTTCTTTTTGCTAGTCCAGGTTTCCCATTCTCAACTTAAAAAAATAAATCAAAGCAAGCATGTTCTGATTTCACTCCTTTAAAAAAAATTTCTTTTCCAGTGTAATAAGTGTTCCATTTTTTTTTTTAAGATTTTATTTATTTGACAGACAGAGATCACAAGTAGGCAGAGAGGCAGGCAGAGAGAGAGGAAGGGAAGCAGGCTCCCTGCTGAGCAGAGAGCCCGATGTGGGACTCGATCCCAGGACCCTGGGATCACGACCCGAGCTGAAGGCAGCGGCTTAACCCACTGAGCCACCCAGGCGCCCCATAAGTGTTCCATTTTGATAAGCAACCATGCTTTTTAATTTGTGTTTGTTTTTTTTTCCACCAAAAAGAGGCACAGAACTGCAAGACCCTTTCTTAGGTTAAGTCCATACATCTGTACCTCAGAACATTTGTCTTCTACATGAATATTTGTCTTTTACATGAGTAATAAAAAAGAAATGAGAGGAATAGGTAGTCTTTATTTTCAAGTAGAATTACTTATGAAAGCACATGCGTAAAATATCTATGAAACAGTAGAAAGTTCTGTATGTGTATTGAAGATTACAGTAATAAAGTAGCAGTGTGTTATGGGTGTAAAGAGTAAAACACAGATAAATAGAACAGAGGAGACAGCCATGAAGCCGATCCCAGAACATGTAATAGTATACGACAAAAGAGCTTTACAAATCATGTGCTAAAGAGATGAATTTAATTAATGAATTATTTCATGAATGTTGATGGGAAGACAGACTATCTGGGAAGTCTCAAGTTATATTTACTTTTACCATCAGAGGTAAAGACATGTCTAAATGAATTCCAGATGGTTAAGAGTGAAATGTGAGAATGAAACCATAAAAAAATCTAAAAATATAAATTGATTTCAGAGTAGAAAAAGACAGTATAATAAAAAAAATCAGCAGAAATTGAAAAAGGAAAGACCCACAGATTGAATGATATCAAATGTAAGGTAGTTTTTGGTCAAAATATCAAGCAAAATTAAAACACTCAGTACAACAAATGGCAATCTAATGTATTAAGGGCTTTTAAAATGAAAAATGATAAATGCTTTATACCAATAGAAAAATGAGTCAAAGTACAGATAATTTGTAGAAATACACGAGGTGAAAAATCATGTAAAAAATGCAAACTCATGAGTAACAAAAATGATTACTTAGATGTGATTCTGTGATTCAATTTCTCATTTGTCAAATTAGCAAAGACTGGAAAAATAATACTTAATTCTAGGGTAGATCTACAGGAAACAAGCCCTTTCATGTACCCTGGATGAATGTGCAAATTGGCAAAATCTTTTTTTGAATACTATTTGTCAACATCTATTAAGAATCCTAAAAATATTTATGCCCTTCACTCTAATAATTGCATATCAGAGAGGTGTGGACCCATATTTATATCCAGGGATATTCAGTGCAGTATGATGATGAATAATGAAAAAATTGGAAGCAATTTAAATGTTCAACAGAGAGCAATTAATAGCATTATGGTACATCAAAAAATGGAATATTAGGTAGCCAGTAAACATCTTGTTTTCAAAGACTATTCAGGGACATGGGGAAAGTCTTACAGTGTTCAGTGAAAATAGATACACTCATCCTGTTTTTGAGAAAAAAAATTATCTTTGGAAATAGGAAGAAAATATGCCAAAATGTTAGTGGTTTTTGCTGATTGATAGAATTACGGTTTTCAAGTTTTGCCAATTTCCATGTTTTCTACAAAAACATGTATAATACTGAGCACAAGTATGAATTGAATGGGAAGAAGTCACAATGTTTATTTTCAGTAAACTGATAAGCACTGCCCACATGCACTTTTATTATATTTCTTGAACTCTATCTCTGAGTCACACAATCCAGAGACCTCTATCAAATTCACATCTCTTCCTGATAGGTTCCTTATCTACTTTTCTTTTTATTTCTTTGTCTCCAGTTTCTTCACAAATTTCTAGCTCTCCAGGACCAGACCTCCTGATCTTCCAAACCCTTCTCACCATCTGGAATGTTCTCAGTGCTACTCCCTGCATTTCCAAGGTGCCTGGGGTTCACCCCTACTTGGGGATTGTAAGGGCCTATTTAGCCAGAGCGGCCCCACCTTGGTTGAACAGCCATTTTGTTGTTTATGCAGTAAAACTTAAATTGACCCTGCCTCCCCGCCCCCCACCAGGGGAACTTACTTAAAAGCAAGTCTGGGACACCAGTCCCAGGTAACAAAGCCCAAATACAAGGGTGAGTCAGGTCAGGTGGAGATAACAGCCCGAATGCAGGGATGAGTTGGGTCAGGTGGAGACATCCAATCAGTAAAGTGCACATACTGTCTCCCTAGCTACCAAGGAGAGCAGGCCCCGCCTTTTGGGCGCCAATTCTCACCAAGGTGATAGGTTAGTTCAAATATCTACTATAGGGTAAATTGTAATTCAATTGGCCACCTGTGTGTGACCTAGCATGACTTTCTCTGTGTAACAGAGCTTTCACACACAGCTTTCTCTGTGTGTTACAATCTCATTCGCCACCTGTGTGTGGCCAGGCCCAACCACATGGTCTTTGCTCTATAAAAGTTAGTCTGTGAGGCAGGGAGGGGTCGCTCTCTCTGTAAGGGGCGGCCCCGACCCGTCTGTTTGACGGTCCGTTTGATTCTTTTTTTTTTTTTTTAAAGATTTTATTTTTATTTATTTATTTGACAGACAGAGATCACAAGTAGGCAGAGAGGCAGGCGGGGAGAGAGAGAGAGAGAGAGGAGGAAGCAGGCTCCCCGCTAAGCAGAGAGCCCGATGCGGGGCTCGATTCCAGGACCTGGGATCATGACCCGAGCCGAAGGCAGAGGCTTTAACCCACTGAGCCACCCAGGCGCCCCGGTCGGTTTGATTCTTGATGCTTGGCACGAAATAAAGCTTTGCTTGACCTTCACTTTGTATCAGTCTCCCTCCTTTGACCATGGACCCATTATTGGGGGACCCAACAGGGATCATCTTCCCAGTTTGGCCTCTGAATTCCTACAAAACTTTATTATATTTCCCTCTTATCTAACTTTTTCTGTGGGTGTCCTTTTCCACAACTAGATTGCAGGAATCCACAGGGAGCCACCATGTGCTGTGTAGTACGATTCTTGGTATTTAAGAGGTAGAGTTAATACACAGTAGGCACTCAACAAATATTGGTGATTATCTCATTCCTGATGTAATTGTGGCAGTACAGTCTGCCACCTACTGGGAAAACATTTTTTTGGCATGTTTCCTTTCCACCTGACCCTCCCAAAACAAAGGCAATGGACAATCTCAGAGAGCATCCCCAGTGGAATGGAAATTGGGCTGTAGACCCAGCAGATATTTAGGACCCTCCCCTCCTTTTTGTTGCTATTCTTAGATCTGTGTGCTGGTAAGAAATCACTTTCTTTTCTTCTTCTTTTTTAAAAAAATAAATAAATATTTATTGGGGCACCTGGGTGGCTCAGTGGGTTAAAGCCTCTGCCTTCGGCTCAGGTCATGACCCCAGGGTCCTGGGATTGAGCCCCGCATCAGGCTCTCTGCCAGTGGGGACCCTGCTTCCCTTCCACTCTCTCTCTCTGCCTGCCTCTCTACCTACTTGTGATCTCTGTCTGTCAAATAAATAAATAAAATCTTTTAAATAAATAAATAAATATTTATGACAGAGAGAGAGAAATCACAAGTAGACAGAGAGGCAGGCAGAGAGAGAAGAGGAAGCAGGTTCCCCACTGAGCAGAGAGCCCGATGCGGGGCTCGATCCCAGGACCCTCAAATCATGACCCAAGCTGAGGGTCTTAACCCACTGAGGCTTATCCCACTGAGGCCTAACCCACTGAGCCACCCAGATGCCCCAAGGAGTCACTTTCTGTATTAACTCTAAGCAGATGCTTAGATGGTCCTCTCCTTCTAACCTCGCAAAGGAGAGGGAGTTTTAATGCATAAAGACTTCTTTTTACTGCCTTTTAAAATAAATGAAGTCACCCTTCATTTAGTTACTGGAGTTTTCGGGAAGGTGGGGCCTGCTTTACAGGGCTGTGTTTATACTGGAAACGGGCTGGAACGAGGAGTGGCAGCAGGAGCTGGTAAGCACAACATGTAGGCAAGAGGTCATGGACTCTGGCACCTACACGGGGAGCATACAGGCCCTGGGCTGGGGTGAAAGGAGAGGCCATGGGTGGGAACCTGAGGAGGATTTACCTGGAATCTCATGGTGGTTAAACTTCATGACCCACCATTCGCACAGGTCCCTTGAGGGGGCCTAGCATTTTATAGTATAATTTGAATTTATTTTTCTCAGAGAGGTCATCCCAAATTACATAAGCTTAAGGCCCCACAAAACCTGGCTCTGGTGACTGGGATGCCTTGTCCACACAAGTAGGACTATTCAAGTGATGACAGCTAATCAGAAATGTTAGAGCTTTGGATTTTTCCAGAACAGCAAGGAACCCAGATTTTTGTATGAACTCTCCTACATTTTAAATGCTGGCAGCTTAAACAAACAAAACCAAAACAAAACAAGAAAAAGCCAACCCTCTCTGGCCTAAACAAGTTATTTCTCTAGGCTTGATTAAGCCCAGGATCCGCCAGACAGAGTTTCTGCTTATTTGAGGCCATAGCAATTACAGAATTGCCAAATGCAGGGGATAGCTCTATGACAGGGACCCATGCCTGCCCTCTCCTCTACCCATTAACAACAGGTCTGGCCACATCTAGACCAGGGAGCTCTGCTTTCTTCCAATGGTCAGGCATTCTATAAGTGTCTGCCACTGGTCACGAGGCAGGGAGCTAATGGAGGGTATGGATGCAGAGTTGATGTCAATGTCCTCAAAACCGGCAAAGCCAACAGCAGCACATTGCCCATGGACAGCGATGTAGCAGAAAAGTCACCTCATGAACATCTGAAGACAATGAAGGCTGACTATTATTCTTCCTGGGCCCTGATTAGTCCTGAAGGTAGGGGAGTATGAGTTTCATGCTCTTCAGGGCAGCAACCGACGATTTTCAGGAAAGATTTATATGACCACTTAAATGGAAAGCAAGTCACTTCTGTGAATTCCCCAGATCTTCCTGAGGCTACACAACCCAACATTTCATAATTGCAGGCCTTCCATACATGAACACTCTTTTAAAGCCATAAAAGGTCCCCAGATGTATGGACGCTCTTCAAAAGCCATAAAGGGCCCCCCAAATGAAGCAAATTATTTTTGGGTACCATTTCATGTGTAGAACGTGAGGACTTGTATAAAGTTTCTGTTGTGACAGGGGACTTCAGCTGAAGTAACAGGCTGAAATTTGAGGCAGAATATGGCAGTAAGGGTTGTAGGAGAGAGAGAGAGGACCGTTGGGAAAAGGGATGGTCAGTGACAGCCCTGTGGGCGTCCCTCTGCTGTCAGCTTGAATTCGTGATAAAGCTGCTTCCAGTGGTTGCATTTTGATTGCTGACTAGCTTGTTGTGGGATCTGCTTTGCCACAGAATGGCTTTGGGGCTGCAGCTTGGCTTCAACTCGTCTGTTGTGGTGACTAAGCATGTTAAGTATGGGGCCAGAGCCAGGGGGGCTCCTGATTCTAACTGCTCCTGATTCTAACCAAGGTGGACACAGAAGAGGGGAAAGGCAGAACATGGAGGGTATAGGGGACAATCGTAGAGCATCTGCTCCTACTTAGGGACATTAAGGAGCCATCCTCTTGAAGGGCTGCTTCTGGGAAAGGGCCTATCAGAACTGCCTCGGGCTGTCTTGAACAACACAACTCATACAACCTAAAGATTTGGGCAGAACACAGCCATCCCACTCACTCCTGAACCCCTCCTACATTTGCTCTATGATAAGCTCTTCTTGCCAACAGAGGTGCTGGGTCCTGGGTGAGTGAGGGACTTGCCTGCAGGGCACAGGTATCTTCATATCCTGACTTCTGGTCTAATGCCCTTTCAGCTATGTCCTACCCCTGCCTGAGCAGGATGTAGGACTTTCATAGTTAGCTGGGGGCAAGAGCTGGAGACCCCAGGAAGGTGGTTTGGAGAAAGTATGGGATCTACCAAGCACTAGCACAATTTCAGGACCAGTGCTGGTGCTGAGAACTTTTAAAAGGACTCAATACACTGCAAAATCATATGAGTCCATTTCCACCCTAACTTTTAAAAAAATCTTTCTATTTTTAGAAACGACAGCAGATAATGTGTGATAGGAGAAGATGACAGAAACGAGAGGAGGAGTTTTTCATTTCTCTAGGGAGTAATCTGTGTGTTTGAAACCTTCCTGAGAGCAGATATTCCTGGTACGGGCTTGGCAGAATTGCCTCACTTTGTCTACAAATTTGTTCATGCACAAATTAATGTCTGACTTCCTACTGTAATTCCAGGCCCTGATTCAGAGGCTGGGCATATAGGATAGATGAAATACATCTTGCCCCGGTGTTTGGAGTACCCATAAGAAATCATGTGAAGATGAAATTTCCTACTGCCTCATCACCCTTCCTCCACCCAGCCTTGAGGTCTTCTTTATCTTAGTGACCATGGGGTCATTGGGTCACACAGCTAACCCGCCAGTAAGAGAAGACTGGAATCATTTTATTATGCTCTTCCCATTTCCACCTGGCAGTTGCTGATTCCTTTGCCTTTTTATGTGAGTTAAAAATCCTTCTGGTGTGACAGGGGACATCAGATGGGGCCACACGCTGGAGTTTGAGGCAGAACATGGCCTTGAGGGCTGTGGGAGGGAGAAAGCCAATGGGAACAAGAGGTGGCCAGTGACAGCCTGTGGGCATCCCTCTGCTGTCAGCTTAGATTCATGATAAAGCTGCTTCTAGTGATTGCATTTTGATCCCCTTTTTGGCCTGCTGGCTTTAGAGAGCAAGCTTCATTCTTCTGATTACTGCTAACTAGTTGTGGCCATCAGAACTGTTCTAGAAACCAGTGGCATTTCCGATTATGTGAAAAGAAGGCCACTTGGAAACTGATGTTGCCACTCACCCAGGGGGAGTAGGGCCAAGGAAGAGTGAGGACTCCGTGGGAAAGGGCCTTGAGGGGATGGGAAGAAAGCCAAACTCAGCCTCAGGTGATCTAGGTTCAAGAGTGCTCTGGTTTGGTTGTTTATAGTTCCTTTATGTTGTATCTAGGTGTGGAGTAAAAAAATAAATTCAGGTTGCTTGGGGTCTTGAAACTGTGAGTTGATGTCTGCCCATCAGTTCTGGATAGTCCTTGGCTATTATCTCTCCAAATATTATCTTTGTTCCAATATTCCTTCATTTCCACCTGCCGGTTCAATATGTTCGATCTTTTGAATGTATCTGTTTGGGTTTTTTTTTTTTTTTTCTTTTTCTTTTTTTCCCGTTCCCCGCCCCCCTTTTCAGCTGAATTCTTGATGTTATCTCTGACCTATATTCCGGTTCAGTAATCCTCACTTAGCTGTGATAATCTGCTGTTAACCCAGCCATAGGGGTTTTTACTTCGGTGAGGGCATTCCTCAGTTTGAGAGTTTCTATTTGGCTCTTTTTAAAATCTTTTACATAATTTTCTAGTTTCCAGTTCCCTGTCAGAATTTTCAAATGTGGCATTTATGTTTCTGAATATAGTAAGTAGAGTTGTTTAGCGGTCTATATTGAAGAACACCCATTTCTGAAGTCTTTGTGGGCCTGTTTGAACTTTTGGCTGTTTTTGTTGTTCTTACTCACAATATCCTGACATTGAAACAAATATATTAGGTATTGAATGTGTGTGTGTGTGTGTGTGTGTGTGTGTGTAAACATATATATGTGTGTGTGTGTGTATATATATATATATGCATATAATTGTGGAATCTTCTTCTGGAGAGGCTTTCTTTCCCTTGTGTCTGCCTGCCAGGCATTAAGAGCACTTCCTGTCTGAAGCCACCTTAATCCCAGTGCAAAGCTTGAGATCCCCTTGACCTGGTGATGAAGGGAACCTGAGAGCTGTATGCTTCCCTTTCTCCTTTACCCTGGCGATCCAGCTTAAAATGGCGAGTGGTTCCTCTGAATCCCCAACTTTGGCAGTCTCTGGGCCTCGGCCTTGTGAGTCTATCAGAACAAAAGCTCATTTTCAAAGGTGCTTTTTTCCAGCTTGACAAATGCCTTAGGATAAAAGCTTTGTGGGCTGGGCTAACCTGTCTGGGGTTTGTCCTCTCTAGTTTTTGGCAGGTGTTTCTTTACTATCTTATTATTCCTTTGATGCTTTTAAGAAAATTAAGCAAATATTTCATCCAGCTTCTTTTTAAGTTGTCTTTGGTAGGAGGATTGATCTGAATTACTTAGTCTTGCTATTTGCCAGAAGCCGAAATACCAGATGACGTAGGTTTAAATCCCAAGTCTGACACTTAATCAGCTAGGTGATGTTGGCCAAGTTTGTTTCCACATTTACCACACAGGTTCGTTAAACCTTAGCTACTTGACAGCGTGTAGCCATAAAATGTGAAAGTGTTTTGTAAAATGGTACAGTAACATTTTGTTTATTATCATGTTCCACATTAGAATGTAAGCTCTGTGAGGATGGCAAATTTATTTATTTTTCGTTGTGGTTTCCCCAACAATGCCCAAAGCGTAGTAGATGGTTGATAAACGCGGCATAGGAGAAAGGGTTACTGGATTTTTTTTAAATGAAAAAAATACTTGAAAAGTGTACTCTTGGGGGGACCAAACTCAAATCTTCATAATGGCTTCGACTACTAAGAAGATTCATTCCTCTTTATTAATAAACCTGGTTGTTTGATCAGTATAATTACTGTTACTTTCTTTTAGCTTTTTTTTTTTTTTTTTTTTTTTTTTTTTTTTTTTTTTTTTGACAGAGAGTGATCACAAGTAGACAAAGAGGCAGGCGGAGAGGGAGAGAGGGAAGCAGGCTCCCCGCCGAGCAAAGAGCCCGACACGGTACTTGATCCCAGGACCCTGAGATCATGACCCGAGCTGAAGGCAGCGGCCCAACCCACTGAGCCACCCAGGCGCCCTCTTTTAGCTTTTTTCACTTGATATTATTTTGGCTAGAATCTACACCTTAAGTGAAAGTATGATACTCCATTGCTTTGTGAAAATAGGGTCTCCACCTGTTGGACACTGGGACTGTTTCCATTTTGGGCTATGATAGATAATGCTGGTTTTTTTGTTCTGATGCAAGTGAAATGGATAAAATGTATTCATTGTCAAGGATTACTCAGGTTCATTTCAGAACAAGCATGTTTTGTTTTAGTGCTTGAAGTCTGGCATCTTCTATAGTGTAAACAAAATCAACAGAAATTGATCTCTGACTCTCCCCAGAGTAAAGCCCAAGCCAGTTCCAAAGCAGATCGAGAAACGAGGTCATGAAATACGGGATTCAGGGTCACTGTTGAATCCTGATGATTAACTTGTGTATTTCTTTGGACAAAAATTATTTTAATAAATGCTCTATTATTTTTGCCACAGATACCTTTTTTAAAATTAAGATTTATTTATTTTAGAAAGAGAGAGAAAGAGAGAGAGAGTGTGAGCGGGAGGAGGAGCCGAGGGAGAGGGAGAGAAAGAAGCAGACTCCAAGTTGAGTGCTGAGCCATCTAACGACCCTAAGATCAGGACCTGAGCTGAAATCAAGAGTCAGAGATTTCACTGAGTCACCCAGGCGCCCCTAACTTTTTTTTTTTTTTTAATCAAGGGGTGATTTAAAAACAATAATGTCATTTACCTTCAGCCATAGAAGCTGGGGTCCTTGACTCCCTCATTCCACACACTCTTCAGCAGCTTTATAGATAAACAAAATGATTTTGTAATCAGAACAACTAAGTAACCCAACTATGCTTTTATTTAATGATCTTATGATTGGGTGACAAAGTGATGACAACAGTAAGAACTACCCTTTGTGGACTGCCTTCCTGTTAGGTGCTTCACAGCTCCTCCTCAGTTAATTTGCTTGAAATCATCCAGCACATTAGATACTATTGTTATGTCCATTTTCCATATGAGGAGACAGCCTGAGGTTATGCAGCCTGCCTAAGGCCACCCAGCTAACCAAGGCTAACCAGTGGTGTCAGTCAAGAGCTACACTCTTTTCACTGCACTCCACTGCTCTCTGACTTCTTATTTCTCTGGAAAAGACGTTTCCTCTTGGGGAGAGCTTTTCATGACCCCCTGTGTGATCATCATCAGGCCTGTGCGGTTTGGATGTTCATGAAATTCAGTTAGGGTTTCTTTAGGACTAGCTCCATTTGCCCCAGTGGGTAAGATGACTTGAAAGGGGACAAGACATGGCATCTGCCTTCGAGGGCTCAAGGAAAAGGTGAGGCATCTGTGCCCACAGAAATAAGCCGCTCCAGTGGCCGGTAGAATGGTACACTCAGTAATTATGATGGGTTTCCAGAGGTAGGAGGGGTGGGTGTGCTGGCCAAGGAGGGGACATCTCTCAGATCAGGAGACTATGGTTTAAAGGCTCTGATTTATAGATGTAAAAGCTGAGATAAAAGCCTCCCCTGTACATAAGGATATCAATTTGAATTATCATCCATAGCCAAAGTGAAGTATTTAGTCTTTCCTGAGTACACAGGAATAGCGTAGACCCTGGATTCTGGGTTGAAAAATAAAAGTTGTGAAGCTCTAGGCTAGCACTCATTTGCCCCCTTCTCCCTCCTGTTGGCCAGTTGGCATTTTGGGGAATGGCTGCGGGGGCGCTGGGGTGCTAAGATAAAGTGGCACATGGAGGAAAAGGGCTCCGAAACCCTCCTTCCTCCTGGTTCACTTCTGAATTGAACCGGAGCTCAGGCCTTTTGAGCCTGTGAATATTCTGATTTTTAGTCAACAGGCAGCATGCAGAAGGTCAACTTAAAACTTTGGGCTTTCTGTAGGCACAGCAACAAAAAGTTCAAGTGTCTTGTCCAAGGATCCATATCAAGCCAGAAATAGAAGTCGGATCTCTGGCCTGCCAGTCTGGGGCTGTCTCTAATTTAACGTTCTGCGTGAGTCAGATTCACCCAGTATAGGGAGGCAACCGAGGGACTCAGCATCTTTTCATAACCCTCGGTAGCTGGGTTGAGGGAAAGAGAGAAGTTTTTGTTCATGAGCTCATTCCAATCAGAATGTGTCCAGACGCCCAAATATTTGATTTGAGCCTGGTTGCTAAGAGACCTCCCACTGGGACCCAGCTGCCTGCGGGCAGGAGGGCGGTATTGGCATAACTTCAGATTTCTGCCAATTTATTTTGAAACCAGAAAACCTGGAACCTCGGCCTCCTCAAGGCAGCAACACGGAGAGGAGAGATCTGAGTCAGCCAAGCAACAGAGGAAAAACCCCCACTGACCTTCTGCCAGGGATCTGGAGGAGGGTTTAGGATGATAGAATTCTTATATTGTGATTGTTTACTTGGAATGAAGTATGCTGGTATGGTAATGAAGTCTAAGCTCCCTGCTTGGTCACGCAGGGGACTTCTCAAAGCAAATCCAGAGATTCCAGAACAATGCTGGATTTCTGAGTTATGACTGGGCATCGTGAAGGCTGCCTGGATTCAAAATCAGAGTCACACACCCAAGTTTATGGGTTTTAATTATCCAGTGGTTTACACCCCTCCCTCTCTCCCCAGGGAATGCCATGAGCAGAAGTGTCACCAAGAAGTGTGAGGGGTCAGTGCTCTTGGGAATGCTGGGGAAACCCCATTATCTAGACTCAAGGCAGACAGCTAAGCATAGCAGTGCCCTTCTCAGGACCAGCTAGTGATCTATGTAGGCCTTAAACTTTTTCCAGGGTATAAGTATCCCCTGCTTTTCGAAGGTTCGAGAAAAAGGTGAACAAAAATGGCGCTCAGCATTTTTGGTAGCCAGCCATCACAGAGGTAGCGAGCACCCCAGCAGTGAGTGGCCCCACCAAGCTCCTTCCTCATGCAGCACACAGTGTCTCTTCATCAAACCGCCATAGATTTGAAGTGTGCCTGTGAGCACTTGTGTTTTATCTTGATTTATTTTGTGTGTCTGTTAACAAGATATGTCCTAAGGTCTGAGAAAAGCCTAATAGAGGTTTTTTTTGGATCTGGGAATACTCAGAAAATTTCCATATAAATTAATGGTAATTTCTCCTTTGCTTTACATCATTTTGGCTTATGAAAGGTTTCACAGGAATACTCTGCTTTTGGGTAGTGGGGGAAAACCTGTATTTTCTTTTTGAATTTGGCTTTGGTTCTTATTGATAAATAAATGCCTTGGGTCTTGGTGTGAGAAAAGTAGATTCTGCTCTCAGGATTTTTGCTTGAGAGTTGGAATGTGAAATACAAAGTTCGTGGGTGGTTATCCTTGGCTTTCGCCCAAAGCCCTCCTTTCAATTAATTTTTCATTTGGAGGCAATATATACACTAGTGGGTTTTCCTTCAGTTAGAATGTTGCTATAGGTTCCATTCCCTTCTGTGTAGATATATGCCTTTGGGTAAGTTTGATGACTCAGTTTCCTCACCTCAAAAACCACCATGTCAAAAACCATCCTGAAAGAAGTCTTTGTTGAGTTTGAGGAGAGTGGATTTGGTGCTTGGGGAAAATCAACTGGAAATAGGAAAGAACTTGAAATTAGATATGGAAATGAGAGCAAAGGGACTGGGTCTGGGTCTGCACAGTGTTGGGCACCCAGTGATCAGTTTCTAT
Source organism: Enhydra lutris kenyoni (assembly GCF_002288905.1). Classification (NCBI taxonomy): domain Eukaryota; kingdom Metazoa; phylum Chordata; class Mammalia; order Carnivora; family Mustelidae; genus Enhydra; species Enhydra lutris. The sequence goes on along the minus strand of NW_019154126.1, from coordinate 12,220,690 downwards.
CATTCTGGATTTGCTCTGAGAGGCTCTAGTCACATTTGCTTGACTGGAAAGGAAGGTGAGAAAGGAGACATATGCCTAGCACTATGAACAGAGGACTTTTAAAACCAAAACTGACTAGTTTGAATGTAATGTAGAAGATAAAGGGGAATCACAAATGCATCACACAACTGGGTCTCGGGGTTTGAAAAAGCATCAGATCAGTGGGTAATATAATTTTCATCTTGCAGACCAGAGCAAAGGTACCCCCTTACATGAAATATACCTGAATCCTGAATCATTATATTTCACATTCCAGCTCTCAATAAAGCAAGGTTTTGACTGTTATGTCTCTGTGTTGAAGAAATCTGCAAGAGATTTCTCAATGTGTCTCCCCCTCCCCTTTGGCTACACATACCATGTCATCCAAGACACCAATGATTTGTTTCCATGAAAGAAGCTATGATATCATGAGGACTGCATCACAATGTCATCACAGGATCCCTTAGGTGCCTGACCAAGAGAGACCACTTCTTCTTTTGCATACAAATACCATTACTAATGAGGAGCATTGGCAGGGAGAAGGCCACCCCAGGTAAGATAAATGTGGTAGACAGAGGGCCAAATCCTGCATGGAGATCTTGAACATTCCTCAGGATATTCAGCCAAAACCTGTCTTAGTTTTTCAGTAATGATAGATGACAAAGCCCTGGGGTAAAAATAAAACCACTTGCAGTGTTGATTCTGGCTGGTTCAGCGGGAAACAGCATTGTTAACCTTGAGGGGACCACTGAGCTGTCTGAGACTCGGGAGGCTGGGCCTCTCTGGGGAGGAAGATGAGCGCGGAAGCTGAGTTGCTCCTCAGACAATTGGGGCCCCACTTCAGCAGCCCTTCCTCACTTCCTGTGTATGTTTCATTAGCATAAAGACTCCTTGAGGAGGCCGGTGGCCTTTTAAACCTCTTTCCTAAGTGCATCCATTTAAGGCCAGTGGTTGCATTAGGTAGAGTGCCTATATTTTGTCACAGTTCTAGTTAATACCTCCATAATCCCACAGGCTGGTTTATGTCCACTGGAGGTGTAAATTCCATGGACGCCTCCATCTGTGAACTCTAGAAAAAGCACTTGGACCAGGAATGCTGAGACGCACTTAGCCCCTGTTTTGCCCTGTCACTTTTGGCTGGATAATTCCCCCTCACCTTTCCTGTTTTCAGAAACACTTGGGGGAAATGGCAGCACCCTGGTGGCCTACAGGGACACTGTCAACTTGCAGGAGTGTATCTTTTTAAAAAAATTAAGCTACAAGTCATTTGCTTTTATAAAAATATTAGTCTCTACTTGTAGGTTTAAATATAAAAATGGATATGTTGCCAGTTACAGATTTTTAAAATCTTGGTTTTGAAGAGTTAATGCCATAGTGCTTGAGACCCTCTCAGGGAATAATGTATTGGTGGGATCTGGTGAAGATAGGTTTCCTTCCGCTAGAAAACCCCTGAGGGAAATAAGAATCTTGTGACATTCCAAGGTTATTTACATCTAATACAAATTGCAAGAATCTGGTGAAAGTCTTGTGGGTAGATGTGTTTTTGGTGGGGATATGTTATCTTTTTAGCCATTCATTTATAACCCAGGCAAAAAAACAAAGAGCCAGATGTGACAGCTATTAAGAGAAAAAGACACATACTATGAATACCTTGTGTTTATCTATTGCCTTTCTTCTGAGAAGTTCAAAGTGCTTTGCAGATGTTATCTCCTCCATCCGCCTATGTCAGTCTCATTTGAAGAAAGGACTGGAAAGTGCCTGAAGTCAGGGAGCATGTTAGACATCCGACGAGACCCTGGTTCTTGCGTTTTGGACCACACACCTCGCTCTGGTTTGTACTCTGTATTCAGTGCACCATTGTTGGAACACAACCTAGATGCCTCTAACCCGAGTCTTGTTTTAGAAAACCCCTCATTGCACCTGCTCGGCTGTCTCCCTATAGCCCTACAGCACAAAGACTGAACACGCAAGCAGCTCTCGCCAGACCTACTGACAAACCCAGTTGCTTGTTGGCTTGTTTCCTGCATCAGGCTGTTTGCAAAGTCACTTGCGTGGCATACCCACACAGTCACCAGTAACATAGTTCCAGGCTCACAGCTCTACTGAAGTTAGATTCAGCGAATTGCCCCCTGACTAGCTCTGAGTCTCATGCCTGCAGCGATGCCCCAATGGGAGACTAAAGAGCATCCTGGCTCATTCGTCTGTCGTTGGCACGTCCTCAGCACTTTACCCAGACTTCAAGATTCCTTAATCACTAGAAATTGAAAGCTATTACTAACATCAAAAGTAGGAATATAGGAAGCAATACGGCAATTTTCTCTGGAGCTACTGGCCTGAATTCCCTCAGAGATGTACGGGGTTCTGTTGTGGTTCAGGCTGTGGTTGGCCAGGATGAGAAAAACCACCACAAGCCCGTGTTCTTTCCGTGGGTGACAGAGTCATTACTGAAACGTGGGGTGGGTGCTGCTAGGTTTTTCAACCCTGGTTGTCAGACTTGTTGAGGCACTTAAAATTTGTATTTTGGGGCACAAAGGAAGAGCAAGTTAGGCCTTTCACAAATAGTTCCTTCAATTTCCTCCACCCTCCTCTCTGCTAGCTGCACTGGAACCCCACTGGGACAGCCCCAGTTCCCGAAGGCACAGCCTGCTAGGGTGCTTCTGTGGTGGCCATTTGTCCTATCGCCCAATCTCCTTCTGGCTTCTGAGTTAGACAAGATTGCCTTTTGGCCCCCTTGTGGTTCAGAGAGACTATATCAATAGTTCTGGCCACTAACTTGAGTGGAGGTGATGGGCTGCTGGTGCAACATCCAGCTGGATTTCCCTCCATCATAGCGACTGGCAAAGCTGAAGATGGCAGCTGTTCTGCTGGCACATTCCCAACCAAGTTACGGTGGAAATGAGAAACAAACTTCTGTTATGATGAGCCACTAAGATTCTGGGATTGTCACCAGGCTATTCAGATGGTTACAAGTTTCTTTGATTTTTGTACCTTTAAACATGCTTTTCCTTCTGCTCAAAATCTGCACCCTCCCTTCTCTGCTTGGCAAATTCTTACAGATCCTTCCAGATCCAGTTCAAAAGTTCCTTTCTATGAAGACTCTTTTGACATTCTCAGGAAGGTGGACCCTGTCTGTTCTGTGCTTCCCCACCAGTCTCTGTGCAAGCTTACATGATGGCCTGAATCACATTTTTGCTTGCTGTTGACATGTCTGTCTTTGTCTCTTAGATAACAAACACCTTGAGGGCAGGAGCTGTGCTTAGTTTTTAGTTTTCTATCCAAGTTGTCTGTTTCAAAGTACAATCTCAGCAAATGTCTCACAGAGAAATTAAGGCACTCCTAATAGTTGATAGGCACTGGTATTACCATTCATCATCCCAATGCCCCCAGATTTCCAGAACTGACAATTTACTAAATGTTGGAAGACATCTTTAAAGGTTGATTTCTTTCCTTTTTCAACACTATTTGAGTAACTGTTGTATTTTGAAAATGTCTGTGGTTCAAATAGCTAGAAAGGAAGAGAATATTGTACCATCAGGCTCCCATCTTTTGATAATTACTCATCTTTACAGGAAACAGTTTTTAAAAGATAGGAGATTTCGGAGAAAATCAACCTTTATGGGCAGTTATTTGAAGCTCTTGTTGGGTGTTTCAGTCTGGGTTGCTTCTATGAAACAGTTATTTACTAACCTGATGCCCTCAGTTTTTGTAAATGCATTTATGTACATCATCAAATGGTCCTCCCTCCATTGTTGGGGATATACTATTAGTTCAAATATAAATGGGGGAGATTCTATTTCAGTGTCTGTTGTAGATTCCATTCTGGGTAGAAAATCAGGGGAAGTGCCATTATTGTTTAGGTTGGTTCCCCATCGAAGAGGCAGCACATATACTGTTTGCAGTGTCTTTAATTTTATAAATGCACCTGTGTATATTGCCAAATGCACTTCAGTGAGTTAAGAATAGACTCAATTCTAACAGGAACTGACAAGATTTTGTCTCAATGTCACTTATAGAAGAAGCAAAATCCAGGTCCAGGAGAATGTCAAGCAAAGTCTTACCCTTGTCTTGGGTCTAAGGTAGAAAGATAAAGGTTATGTCCACTAGGTAAGATCCAAGGTGTGTGTCTGCTTAAAAGTCCCTTAAAAAAGTGCAGCTAAACACCCAGGAAAAGGCACATTTGTGGATCTAGTAGCCCCCCTTTTTTTTTTTTTTAAAGATTTTATTTATTTATTTGTCAGAGAGAGAGAGAGAGAGAGCGAGCACAGGCAGACAGAATGGCAGGCAGAGGCAGAGGGAGAAGCAGGCTCCCTGATGAGCAAGGAGCCCGATGTGGGACTCGATCCCAGGACTCTGGGATCATGACCTGAGCTGAAGGCAGCTGCTTAACCAACTGAGCCACCTAGGCGTCCCTCTAGTAGCCCTTTGATTCTCCTATTTTGATTTTCAACAAATATCAATTCTCTCTCTCTCTCTCTCTTTTAATTAAAAAGGGGATTTTTACATTGTGGCGGACATCTCTTCTGTTTGCCTGCTCAGCATCTGTTCCTCCTTCTAGTAACAACATCTCAGTGTTTGCCTGAGGCCTGTTACTTGAGAGTACCCTAGTTACAGGCAGGGCTCGGAGCTGGGCTGTGTGTAAATTTATTCATTCATGCTGGGTGACCTGGGGTGTGTTACTTAACCTTTCTAATCTTGGTCTGCTCCACTGTGAAATGGAAGAAGGGTATTACCTACTTCATAGAATTAACGTGGCCATTCACAAATAAATGCGGTAAAGCACTTAAAACAGCACTGATGCATAATATGAATGCAGTAAATGTTAGCTATTATTAGGAAATTCTTACATGACAATTAATTTCCCTAGGGAGTTTGTAACCATGTCTTCTATCATTGCCCATGACTGTAGAAGTAACCGCCTGATACATTTTTTCTTCAATACATGTGACTTGATTATTTTCTCCTTGAAAATCAAAGAATTATTTCTTTAGTGGTAAGTTTTACTAGGGTACTCTAGTGATCATCCATATATTTTCCAGCATGTGATATGCTCCTTTGATCTGTAGATTAAAGTCTTTCTTCATTTCCAAAAAGTTTTCTTGAGTAACATCTTTACATATTTTTTGTAGCATTATTTCAGTTTCTTCAGAAGGGATACCATTTATGGATATATTGTACTTCCTTTGTGTTTCATATAATTTTCTGTCTACTCTTTGTTCCATTTTATTTTCCCACTATTCTTGATTTGTCCTCTAGATCACTTAAAAGGTTTTTAGCAATTTTTCTTGTGCCATTTTCATTTCCACGATAGTCTTGGTTCTATGGTAGTTTCACTTGGTTCCTGCTTCCTTCCTGAGTTCTCCAGCTTTTTTTAATTCCTCCTCTTGTCTTGCCCTATCTTTCCTGAGCAAACGCATTTTTGGTTGTTTTATAGTTTTGTTTTTTTTCTTTTTAATTGTGATGTGTTTGAACACAAACTTTACTTTCTCTGTAGCATTTTTTTCCTTGTGTTGAATCTTTGCTGCTACTTTGTTTTTCCTATTACCCTTCACCACCCCCCACCCTGATTGTTTTTGTTTGTTTTAATTGGAGGAATTTTGTAAAGATTTTGTGCTGGTTCCCCCTTGACTTTCATCATGTGAACTAGGTGAGTTCCTCCAAAAAATGGCTATTAATATGTAAGAGGTTCAGGTTAAATAGTGGGCCTTAGACATTTTCCCGGCTAACTAGAATTTTCTGTGGACCATGCTCAGTTTCTTTATGACCCAGGTTTGTGACTAAAGCTTCTTTTAGTCTTTGCCTTCTCCAGTAGAGATCTGAAATGACAATATTGAGTCCTTCTTGAGTATGCCTCCCAGACAAGCTGCTTCTCACAGAGGTGGCCCTTCGTTCTGATTCCTCATTCAGCTATGCTTTTCCTAGATATTATTGTCCTCTAAACTAGCAACAACTTATGCTAATCATCAGTATATAGAACATATGCTCTAGTAACTCTTTTACCTATTTTTAAGAACTAAGTACACAATTTAAGATGCTAAAACTTTTGCAGTATTTATGAGATGAGGCTCTAACATCAAAGTGTTGTCAAACAATCCTTTTGATGGAGAGGATAGCACCCAGCTTTTAGGAAGGAAATGTTTTCCCCTGTCATATTTCTTGTTGGGATTTCAGTTTTTCATGGAGAGTGGATCTATATGAGGTCACCTAATAGAATATTTTTGATTAATACAATTTGGACCAAAGAGTTTTTAAGTTTTTGAAGATTAATGATATTCTTTTTTTAAAAAATATTTTATTTATTTATTTGGCAGACAGAGATCACAAGTAGGCAGAGAGGCAGGCAGAGAGAGAGAGAGAGAGAGAGAGAGGAGGAAGCAAGCTCCCTGCTGAGGTGAGAGCCCGACGTGGGGCTTGATCCCAGGACCTTGGGATCATGACCTGAGCCGAAGGCAGAGGCTTTAACCCACTGAGCCACCCAGGCGCCCCGTTTGATATTCTTTTTTAAATTCAATTCAATTCAATTCAATTATCAAAGAGAGAGAGAGAGAGAGAGAGAGCACAAGCATGGGGAGCTGCAGGCTCCCTGCGGAACAAGGACCCAGATGCAGGACTCGATCCTAGCACCCCAAGATCATGACTTGAGCCGAAGGCAGATGCTTAACTGACTGAGCCACCTAGGCATCCCAACATTGATGCTATTCTTGATAAGCTTTATGTCAAATGAAAAAAAAAAAACCATCCATTTGCAAGTCCTAAAAATTATTGAATTTATGTATCATTCTCCCTTCTACAACCTGCATTTTACAGGTTTAGGGAGGTCAAGTGTTTTTACAAATTTTGTGACCTGGGCCTTAAGTCTAGTTTCCTGGATTTCTAATTCTTTCCACTGCCCCAGTTTGCCTTGTCAGCTCATCACTTTAGGTACAAAAGATCAAATAATGGTAATTTAGAAAATTTCAGATTTAGTCTATGAATCGCTCTATATAGTATTTATCTTCCTTACACCATCTGCCCAGTTCTGAACCTGGGCCACACAAACCTGATCTATTGGCAAGACGGTTGGTGGGGGAAAAGTTTGATGGGCATAATATTAGTAACTATTTAATGACGCGTTATTAAAAGTACCTCTGGGGCGCCTGGGTGGCTTAGTTGGTTATGCATCTGGCTTCAGCTCAGATCATGATCTCCAGGTCTAGGGATCAAGTCCCGCGTCAGGCTTCCTGCTCAGTGGGGGTTTGCTTCTCCCTTTTCTCCTCCCTCTGCACCCACCCCCCCTCACTGTTCATGCTTTCTTTCTCTCAAAGAAATAAAATCTTTTAAACAAATACTTCTTTGGGCTCTTTAAGCAAAATTGTAAGAGCTTTAAGAAAATATAAAGACTTGGGACCTAACTTTTGTAATCCAGAACATGTGACAGAGTTTTCTAGAGTGGACTTGTTGGGGAAGTGATAGCTTTTGATGGATAGATAATAAAGGACAGTGGAGGTGGGATAGAATCATGAGACTGGTGGCCATCACCTGTCTCTCTAGAAAAACATGGCAGTCTGAAGGAAATGGTCAGTTACTGGAAAACAGTCCAAGAGAGGGCCCTGGAGCTAACAGAATTGGACAGTGTACAGTGCAAGGCATAGCCATACTTTGGAAATGGTGGGTTTTGTTTTCCAATGCGATCTCCAGGATCAAGATCTTTTATTTTACTTGGAGTTCAGTAAGAGAGAAATGACCATAGCGAAGCCACACAGTTTGTCTTTGGCATTTCTGCCTCCTTGGGGATCCATTCCTTTGGGTCTGGCCTCCTTAGCTCTGCATTAAATGTTTGCATCTTTTCTCTGGGACTTAGTCCAGATGAGCATGACTTGATAATGCTGAATGAACATCATTACAAAGTTTGGAAGAGAAAGAAGATTCTCTATAGCTTTTATATCAGTACAACAAATATCAAATAGCTGTCTTGATTCTATTTCATTTCTTTGTCCATCTTATGCCCATTCACCTGTCAGTTACTATGTGTAAGTTACCATGCTAGGTGCTGGGCATACAGTGGTACAAAAGGCTATGTGTTCCTTGACCTCATGGACATTGCATGCTGGTTGGTAAAGTCACAGCCATAGAGCCATGTGCCATCTTCCTCTGATTCCCCTTCACTTTTGTTCCTCCTGGATAACGCCTCTCTTTGATAGGGAGGGAGAGAACATTAGCATATCCTTAGTTCTGGGGACAAAAGCTGAGATTGAGGATTGTCTTCAGGAGCTCTGGTGGCTGATCCTTAGGCTAGGAGCAAGGGTGAAATGGAGAGGAAAGAACTGAGTAAGAAGGAGGAGAATGAGAGGAAGGGAAGGAGGGAAGATAAGATGCTCATAGTAGGGCATGGGAGGGTGTCTACTAGCTTCTTAGTTATTCCCAGTTCCAACTCTTCCTATTGCTTACTGAAGCTTTGACAGAAATGAAAGATATTCTAGTTCCTTGAATCCAGTTCTGGTTGAAAGAGGTGCTATTTGCCTTGTGCTTTGTAATCTGTCCTGGAAGTTTCACTTACCCATTTAGTCTGTTTATAACAGCTGAGTAATACTGAATTTCCCCTGGACAGCCTGGAGAGCCTTAAACTAACAGCCCCTGGAAGACAGGAAACCAGCATGGAGGTGTGGAGGGATGGGCAGGTCAGGGTATCTTTTGATCTCCTTGGGGTTGGAGAAAGGGAGGCGGGGAAGGGCTGGCAGTGTCCAGAAAGTGTCAGGGAGAGCGCTGGGCCTGCATCCACTCTGTCAGACCCAGGAAGAAGATGCTGGGTGAAGTTTCCCTTTCAGGGAGTAGATTCCCCCCCCTTCACAGTAAAATTGGAACAGTCCTGGGAAAATGGGGCAGGTGTCAACGAACAATCAAGAGAGGAGGCTGTTTATTCAAGTCGAGAGAGGGGCCAGGGGCATTACAGGAGCGGGAGCCATAATCTGCATACAAGGAAAACTATTTTCTGAATCAAGAGGTAGTCCCTTCAGGTTGGGGACAGGGATCTGCACGTGGGTCCCCCTCTGACAGCTGGACATGGGAGAAGGTTGGGCAGTCAAAGAGCATCTTCGAGATGGGAGGCTAGAGGGAACCCCGGGTTCCTTTCTCTAGCCAGTAGGAAAGGATGTTTCCAGGTACAAGCTGCGCCTCCGGGTACCCTACTAAGCCCACTGCAGGAAGGGCTAAGGAGGGGGCAGCCCTCCTTTTGAGAAGGGTGTGGAGTAGACCTTCACTTTTCACTAAGTCTCTGGGTTTCAGCCAGAGGAGAAGGGGAGAAACCAGGGGGTGCCGAACAGGAGCGAAGGCGGCCAGGCCCGCAGGCAGTTCCAGTCCCGGGACCGAGTCCGCCCTAGAGGGTCACGGAACCCGCGCCGGGCGGTCCCCGAATCCACCCGCAGCCCTGGCGCCTAGTAACTCCGGGAGTCCAGCTCCCAAAAGGAAAAAGAGGCGGCGCCTGGCACGTCCTGCGCGCCCCCGGCCCCGAGGCTTCCAGGCTTTCTCTTCGCCACGAGGCCCCCTCCCCCGGCCAGAATTTGACGCGAGCGCCGATTTTGGTGCAATGCGAATTAGCTCTAGTCGCCGAGTCGGGAGGGACGGACAGGCTCCCGGAGCGCCAGAAGCGGGCGGGCTCGGCGGGGCCGGAGTCAACGCCCACCTCCGCCTGCATCCCCACCGCTCCTCCTGTCGCCATAACAACCGACCCCCTCCCGCCAGCTCCGCGCAGCCCCGGGACGCACGGGCCACTGGCCCGCGCGCTCTGGAAAAGCGCCCCCACCCTCGTCGCCTCGGATCCGGGCAACCTCGCACTCCCGCCCCCACCCCACTGCTGCCAAGCACAACGCAGAGGCGCCCCCTCCCGCCGCCAAGTAGGAAAGCCCTCGCGCCCCGGAGACTTGACTGCCGAATTAATAAAGCCCCTGAATCAGGGGCTGGGGTCCTCCCGCGCGCGCCCCGGCGCCCTGCACCTGCCGAGGTCCCCCGCACCTGCCCTCTCCGGGGCTTCAGGGCGCGCGCCGCGGCCAGCCGACGGCGGTGCCCCGCGCCCCGTGTACAGAGCTCTTGGGGAGCAGGACATCCCCGAAGGCGGCAGCGCGCCGGAGGCGGGGAGGCGGGAGGCGGCCGGGGCGCGCGGGGAGGGCGGGGAGCCCGCGGGAGGAGGAGGAGGTGGAGGGGGAGGAGAGAGAGGGAGCAGGGCGGGCGGCGGGGAGGGAGGAGAAGGGAGGCAAGAAAGTAGCAAAAGTGAGGCTGGCAGCCGGCGGCAAAGGAGCGGGTCGAGCGGCGGCGGCGGCAGGAAGTCTGTGCCCGAGACGAGCAGAAATTAGAGCCAGGGAGGGACCGCGGCGGCGGCGAGAGTGAAAGAGGAAACTGCAGAAGAGGAAGCTCTGCCGCAGCACAAAGTCTCCGGCTCCCGCACCGAGCATCCCCGCGCGCCCGCCCCAGCCCTCCCGGACCGGCTCGCCGCCGCTGCCTGCGCCCCTGTCGCCGGGCGCCCCCTCCTCAGCGCGCCCACCCCGGCCCCACGCGCCCGGGCCGCGCCTCCTCGCCGCCCTCCGCACACGTCGCCCTCGTCTGCCATGGCCCGGGAGAACGGCGAGAGCAGCTCCTCCTGGAAAAAGCAAGCTGAAGACATAAAGAAGATTTTCGAGTTCAAGGAGACCCTCGGAACGTAAGTGGGGCTCCGGGAGAGAAGGGTGGAGGTACCAGCGGCCGTGGGTGCACAGACAGCGCCTGCTGCCACCACCGCCAGCCACCGCGGCAGGAACCGGCTGGTCGCCGCGTCCTCATTGTCGGGTTCTCGGCTCTGCGGAGCCCCCCGCGTGTCCAACGCCTGGGTCTGCGTCCCTCGGGCGCGGGTGGGCACCGCTCTCCGGCCGGGGCGAGAGGAGCTCCGAGCTTTTGGGAGGACAGTCACCAGCAGGCGACTTTCCACTTCCCCTGACACCGCCACCCTCTCGACTTCTTTCTCCCCACGCGTGACTGTGGGCTGAGAATGGTGGATATGAGTGTTTACTGGCTGTGTGTGTTTACTCACCGTGTGTATGGGCACACCGTGTAGATGAGAAATAGGGTCTCGAGAAAATGGGGCTCCGGTCATTCCCTTTGCTGTCCTTCCATCGTGTGTTCTTACAGAATCGACATCTGCACGTACTAGGTGTAGGCAACACTTTGGATGCCACGCGATTATGGAAGGGAAGAATTTCGCAGTGTTCGGGGTCACGTGTGGGTAGAGCCTTCCCTGAGCGTGTGTCTGTTTCACATAGGCTCAGCCACACAAGCTGGCCTGCATGTCTTTAGGGAGGGTCTGTGAGTGTCTCTGTACAGGCGACTCCTTTCTCCGGCTGTCTTCAGTCCAAGTGTTGGTGGCTGCGTGGCAAGAAAGCTGTAACACTCAGAGAAGTCGGCATGAATGCCCCAAGCATGGGCTGCTCAGTTCAGCGACTGCTCTCTTTCTGCCCAGGAGTTGGTTTTTGTTTGTTTTGTTTTGAAGCGCCCCAGATTAGGTAGGGAGGCTGATAGTGAAAGACAATCAGGCACTGCTGGGTGAGTCTGAAGTTCAGGTTATTTTCTCCCCTCATGTGATCACTATCTGCTGGTGATCAGTATCTGTCAGTGTATATATTCGCTCACACGCACACATGTGTTATATGAACTGAACATTTTGTAGGGGTTTATGGAGGTGTTGATTAGGCTGGGAACAGAAAGAGGAGGTGTTTGGTGAGATAAATCACTGTGTTCTTCCTTCTTCCCTTCCTTTCCTTTCCCCCCTTTCCTTGTTTTTGTGATTGGTTTGCTTTCCCAGAATCACATTTTCCCTCCCAGATTGTCTGCTGCCCCCTACTCAGGGTCCATGGTGGGTGGTCATACATTTCCCTCACTCCCACCCCCTACATCTGCAGTGGATCCCCCAGGGCGAAGTTGTGAAGGCAGCATTCCCAGGAAGGCACCCTGGCAAGGCTGAGAATAGGGTCTCCCAGCTGTGTTGCTGCACTTTAGGGAGGGTACCTGTGGGTATACACTTTCTACCTTTGTTGGGATGAAAACGGAAAGGACCTGGCCTTTTTAATAGAGAGGGGTTTGGGACTGCCTCCCTCAGCATGGCCAGTTAGGGGGTGAGTTTTGGACAAAACTTTTGAACGTTGCTATTGAGGTTTATTCGGATATGGGGTTTTGATGCTGGGATGCTCAAGTTACGAAGCAAGAAGCATGCCCTTGCTTGTCATCCTGAGACCGGTTATGTGGCTGCAGATGAGAGCATGGGAGAGAGTGTAGTCTCGGTGTGTGGGAATTCCTTCCTTTGTGTGGCACATCTCCACCTGAGCCCCTCACTCTGGTCCCCCTGCCTGTAGCCTCCAGGTGGGCAGAGATGTCTCCCCCTAACCAACCTGCTTTTCGGGAGAGCCCTGCAGCCTCTCCTCTGCCGCAACCAGGCCGCTGAAGCTCAGTGAGCTGTGGCTTTAGTGGCTCCTGCTGTAGCAGGCGCTGTTTGGGGGTGACTGCGGGTGGTTTTCCCTCTGGGAAGGATGGGGATTTGCTTTCTGGAACCAGAGAGGCCAGTGGAGCTGTTGCGGAGCAGTCTCTTGGACTCTGGTCAGATGCCCGGTGAACTTGGGCATGGGTCTCTGTTGGGGTCCCGAAGCTTTGCCTTCTGCCTTGGAAATAATTCTTTGAAAAGAAGCTTCCCACTGAGGCCCTGTGGTGCTGGCATGGGTTCTAAAAGAGTCTAACACAAATAATTAAATGATCAAAATGTTTTTACTCAATGACAGAATAATAATAGTCATTATAGGTGACTTTCTTAAAGGAATACCAAGCATCAGGCATTGTTGTAAGTGCCTTACATGTATTTCACTCTCAGAATAAGCTTAGAAGGTGGGTTTTGCTGTTATTCCCAATTGGCAGATGGGGAAAATGAGGCAACGGAGATATTAAGTGACTTGCCAAACACGAGCTAGTTCTAGGCAGAACTACTCGTCATGATCCATATGGGGTAGAGCTAATTTGTGGCTTACGTAACAGCAAACGTTTACTAATAATTTGATTTAACGTGAGTATTTGGAAAGCTAATTTTAACAGTAATGCAAAGAAAACATCATTGTGGTAACATTTCAAAGCTTTTGGAATATCAGCATTATTTTGTCTCCTTGAACTTCCCAGCAGTGGTCTGAAGTTTAGTATGCTTGTTTCACCTGGGGCCAACCCCAGTGACCTTGGCCTGAGTCCAGATAGAGAGGTTGCTTCCAGTCTTGTCTGTGCAGATGTGGAGTCTGGACCCCTCTTCTGTCTGTCATGAAACCTAGTGTAAGACAAAGGCATCACTCAAGATTGGGATTCATTTCCAAGGTACTCTGAAGCTCCAAGTCATTTTGTTTGTCACACCTTCCCCACATGCCTTCAGGATCCTAAGGCAGGAAAGCCCTGCCAGGAGCCAGACTGTCATCTCACAGTGTTAAAATGCTTTTAAAATAAAGCATCGTAAAGGCCCAAGGAGCACACTTTGCCAGAATTTGTCATCTGATATCTAGCTGCCTGATTCAGGTACCTCTCCCTGCGGAGCTAGAACATTTACTGTTGAAGCCAGGGGGTTGAGTCATTTAGTTGGTGTGGTCAGAGGGGCCTTGCTGGAGGACAGGGGGCCAAATGGGAGGGAAGGCGGGCCCAGGAGGGTGGGAAGGGGATGAAGGTAGCTAAGGACAGCGTAGGCAAAAGGATCTGTCTTTGGGGTTTGGGCCTAGGTTAGCTCATGTGCCTCTGAGTCAGGCCTCAGGAAAAACCTCCCAACCAGTGGGCTGCATGTAACTTACTTTGAAAGGGAATTCCAGAACCTGACCATAGCTCTGAATAAGGTGAACGATCTAATTACTAGTTAGTAATCAACGACATGTTTTCTGATCCTTGGCACACTGTGAGAGCAAATACATGTTGTGTAACAGCAAATTAGGGGTAGTGAACATTTCTTTCAGTGTATTTGCCAAGGCTCTTCAGATCGCCTCTATTGGAGATACCTTTCAACGATTTCTGAAATTACAAAAAAAATTGATAATTTGCCACTTGGAGAAGAATATGGATGGAAAGAAAGCTTTGGCGTGGTATCAGGAAGTACCCCAGACTCATGGAAATCACTTCTGTAATTTCCACACCATGAAACCCTTCTGAACAGAGAAGGCCTCAGTTCTTGGCATGACACACAATGATTGTCCCAATATACCTCCTTTCCTCTGGAGAATAGGAAATGGCATGTCCTAGAAAATAGATCATCTCTGCAGGGTGTGAATACATGATTTTCTTATAGACTGAACATTTTACGGGGAAGTAATTGCTGTCTGTAGGGGACTGGGCTGGGCTTCGTGGAGAGTTTGAGCCTGGCTTCCAGGTCTGGCTCAGCCACTAATGGGTTGTGTGGCCTGTGGGCCTCTTGGTCAGTTGTCCACATTACCTTCTCCCTGTCTCAGCTTTCTCCTCTCTAAAATCAGGGGTGTGGGGCAGGGAAGGCAAGATGGTTTTCAAGTGGCCTTACAGCCCTGAGGTTTTATGGCTCGACTGTGCAAGGAAACTACTCACTGGGGATCCTTACGAGCCTTCCACGTGTGGCTCGTGCCGCTCATTTCTGTTTGGAGCGACATTGTTAGGCCCATGCTAGTAGCAGAGTGAAACAGCTCTGGACAGGAAGTCTTATCCCACTTAATGTCCATAGCATAGTGCGGCCGCTTTTTCATTAAATGAGTGCCTGCTGGTGCTGCTTTAGGAAGGGTATAAATAGAAATATCCATGGGGCAAGCATAGTCTTTTCCCACTAGTATCATACTTACACTCCTTATTCTGAAATTGCTCAATAAATACACCTGTTGAGGACACAGATGATTGGTTTATCTGGAAGCCCCAGGGGAAAACACACTCAATAGTGCTTTTTTGGGATGTAGGCAGTGGGGCGGGGGAGGGGTAGAATGCAAAGCTCCTTCAGGTGGTTTGTATGTTTGACTGGCTGATTTAATAGTATTTATTCTGTGATTAGTCAGATTTTTAGAGTCTGGGTGAAACATTTGAAAGAATATCACCAAGTGGACCATGGCAGCAGAAGCCCCTAGATTTCTCCCTGAGTGTATCCCAGCTATGGTATTTGTTAGGAGTTTGTATTTCTCAGCTCTCTAGTTTGGGGGAGCAGAATATAAATTCAGCCTCTCATACATTTCAAGATATCTACTGAGCATCTACTATATTCTAGACACTGTGGGGCATAGCTGCAAACAAACAACCAAAAAATGCCCTCCCTCTTGGAGCTTACCTTCTGGTAGGAGAACCAGGAAATGAAGAAGTTAAGTAAGTAAAATGTAGAGTATGGTGCCTAGTACACACGTGAGGGGGAAAATCCAAGCAGGGAAGGGGGATTTTGTTGAGCGGGGTGATGGCAGCTTGAAGCCGGGTAGTCATGGATGGCCTCACTGAGCAGTTGATATTTGAATACCATCTAAAGGAGCCCTGGAACATCTGAAGGCAGAATGTTACCATGAGAGGGGGCAGCAGGAGCTGAGGGCCTGGCAGGAAGCTTGTTTACTGTTCCAAGAGGCACATGTGGCTGGAAGTGAGTGGTCAGGGGTGGAAGGTGGGAGCTGAGCTAAGAGAGCGAGGAATTGGAGGGGGCAAGGCAGAGGGGAGATCGGACTCATGCATGACCTTTGTAGACCGTTGTCGAAACTTTGCCTTTGTGTTGAGAGATGTGGGAGACATTGGAGGATTTTGAGCAGAGGAGAACCTTGATCAGACTCAGGTGTTTCCATCATCACTGTACTTGTGGTATTGAGGACGGACCGGCAGGCTCTGGGGCAGAAGTGAGGAGACCAGCTTGGGAGCCATTGCAATGATCCAGGTGAGAGACAGGTGGTTTAGAAGGAGGAAGTAGCTACGGAGGTGATGAGAAGTGATTGGATCCTGGATATTTTTGGAAGAGACAGCAGAAAAAAATTGTTGTGGTTGGGTGTGAGATTCTCCAAGGCTTTGGGGTTGGAAGAATCGTGCCATTGGATGGTTTTGGTCAGTTTTTATGCAAGGATTTTCTGAGAGTCTGCTCCATCCCTGCTCTGGGAGGATCTTGGAAACAGTTTAGCAGGTAAGCTCACATTTGGGCTTCTGGGCCCCCCTCATGAGTGACTCTTGCATTTCAAGGTGAATTTCCTTCCCTCTGAGTTTATGTCTGGAGAGGGCTTTTGAAATGCCTCCTCCTTGGTCACAGAGGGAAAGTTGTGATAGGCTGGATATTTTAGCTTCTAGAAGAATTGCTTAATTTTCTGTGAAAATGCTGGGGTTTCCCTTAGAACTATCAATGGGAAGAGCTAGCTCACCTTGACAGGTGGGCCTATAACTCTTCTCTCTCTCTTTGCGTGTGTGTGTATTTATATTTATATCTCATATATAACTCTATCCTATAACCTGTAACTCTCTCACTTAATTTGGCGATTTAAAGCCCAAACATTCTGTGAAAAATAATAAACATGAGCATTCTTGCTGCTCCTTTCTTTGACAGGATGTTTTGTTATTTGGAGAGGAAAAAGCCAAATGTTTTTCTTGATTGGGAAAAAGATAACAAACACTGGTCTTATTGATTAGTGCAGTGGGATTTGGGAAGTTACGCTTCGGGTAGAGAGCTTGTTCCAGAAGGGGCTATAAGGACTGTGTCTCAAGCAAAAACTTCTGGTTCAAACATGGCCACTGAATGGACAATAATTAGACTTGGTAGGTAGACATTCGTGTTCCCTCAGGGGAGGATTTTAGGGGTTAATTTGTTGAGTTTTTCTTTGGCTGGGTCTCCGTAAATTCCTTTAATCTTTCCCTTCCTCAAATAAATCTCCTTAAATCCCCTGCAATCTCTCTTCTTCTCCTCCTCTCTCCTCTGGGACAGCTTAGGCATTGGTCCAGTGGCGGACTGTCACATTGCTGATCAACTTGCACCCACAGTGGTAAACCTTCAACCTCACATCTCCAATCCTTACCAGATTTCTCAGAAATCACCAGGGAGTCCACAGCCCCCTGGGGACCCATATTTTTTAATTGAAGAAGGAACTGCTTCTGGGTGGCCAGCAGGAAGGCTAGTGTCCTAGTCAGTTGCCTTGAGTTTCTTTTCTGGCTCAAGATGGTCAATCCAATGTCTACGTAGCTAAAACAGAAGGATATGTAGACTCTGGGAGAGATACTATCCTAATTTTCTTTCTCAGTTCATGTTGGTTATGCCCCTTTGACATTCTTTGGTGCAGGAAACCACTTTTACCTTGGGTTAGCTATAACGAGATCCTGCTTGATTTCTAAGAAAATGTTTATTATGCAGCAAACGGCTTATTTAGGTTCCAGTCAGATCAAGGCTAACTTCTAAATGAATGCCACTGGCCAAGTTCATTCAGTAGCACACCGAGTTCATTCCATGTCTCTAGTGATCAGCTCTGTGTCTTGTGCTGTTTTTCCTAGTTAGTTCAGGGTTCAGAAACAGGGATTCTGTCTTCTGGGTAACACCAAATCTTGAGGATAAGCACTGAAAATAGCATATTTGCTGAGGCCAGGTAGGAGAGGCCTTAGGAGGCCTTGACCCTTAACGGAAAGATGGCTCCAGCCAAACCATTCCAACTGTGTGCTTCTGGAGAGGTTCCTCAATCTGTCTGAGTTAAGCTGGGGATGGAAGTTGTTGCCTTGTGGGATTCTTGTAAGGATTCAATGATGTATAGGAGGTGCCTGGCACATAATTGGGATTAAGTAAACGGTAGCTTTCATCAACTCTAGTCGCTTTCAGCAGCTGTGGTTGAGGGGGACTGCCTATGGAATTTCAGGGCTAGGACCATGGGGAAGAACATGTCAGGATCTGTTGGAAACTGATTTTTGGAAGCTCTTGTTGCAAATATGCAGAGTGGTGCCTATTTGACCTCCCCCACTCCCCTGCCCAAATTGATTTAAGAAACTATCAACAAGTCTTCAGTCAGCCATGGATGTTTCATTGCTGGGTGTTTTGCACAGCACCATAGTGAGTAGCTAAGTATGTAGGCTCTGAGGCACTAGGACCTGAGTGCAAATCCTGATCCACTACTTCTCAAATTATTGAGAATTTCGTTTTGGGCAAATTATTTGGCCATTCTCAGCCTCATGTCCATAAAACAGGATAAGACCAGCACTTAATCTCAGGGCTGTAGGGAGGATTTAAGGAGAGCCCATGAAAACTACTCAGTACAGTGTGTGGCCCATGAACATGTTCTCAGGAAATGCTCGTTCCTGGTCATTAGCCCCTGTGGTGCTGGAACAAAGCTCCTCAGAAGCCATTTGCACAGATCTGGGGGATCCGTGGAGCCATTCGGCATTTGCTTGCCCCAGGAGGATTATTAGTTTGTAGAGTGCTAGCATTAACCAAGAGACTCCGCCTGAAACATCCTCTGGGCCAGCTCCTGTGCTGGAGTGACCTAGTTCACTATGTATCACAGGCTCATTCCTTCCTCTGGTTATCTCATCAGCTTTGTCTCTGCACCTCTCCCTGCAGCCTGAGCTGGGGCTTTTGTTTTGTTTTGTTTTGTTTTAGCCTGTCCCTGTCTGCGTCAGCTTGTGCAACAGTTCTCTGAGCAGTTTCTGTCTTCCCAAACAGCACACAGGTCTCTGTGGCTCTGCCTCGGCTTCAATGTGCTTTTCCTTTCTGAGAATGGTTACCAGGTGTCCGCTTCATTTCTCAGTGAATAGAAGGTTCTGATGCGAGGGCTTAAGTACTTTATTTGCCACATGACAAAACATCGTGGAGTTTTGTAGTTTAAAGCTGGTATGTCCTGAATTGATTTTAGTGGCAAGAGCATTTAAGAAATGGCAGCATGCCTGTTAGTACACCACATGGGCACGTGTAACTATTTAAAAATATCTTTATGGGGGATTGCTGTCGGGGCGTGGGATAAGATTTCAAAAGTTTCATTTCCCAGGTCTTAGGATACAGGCGTTGACAGTTGGGGTGCGAATATCCACCGCATTAGGCCAGATCCCTTGTCTTGATCTCTCCATATTAGCCCTTTTAATGGCCGAAGTCTGAGGTGACAATTTATTGGGACGTCTAATGGAGTGAGCAGGGGAAGAAAAGGCTCTGACATTTCTATGTGACAGAGGACCTCCCTCTCTGTCATAACCCGTGACACCCATCAGTGCAATTGCCTTTACACCAAATGGAATTGGGTACTGTAACTGGAACCCTCAAGGTTTTCAGTACAGCCTCTGAAGTCCCTGATTTTCAAGTGATCCTTTTGCCTGCTTACTCCCACAACTCTGTGCCCTCTAATACTAAGACCTACAGTATTGTGGGGGAAAAAGACACCCACACAAAAAACAAAGCCCCAAAGCCCCAAATCTTCTGTAGCATTAGAAAACTTGTGGGTAGAGGGAGGAGAGTGGGAGGTCTGGCAGAGGGTTGGAGTAGCAGGCAGCCCACAAGGCTGGTGCCCCTGCCCCCCCGTGTCCTTCTGTCTCTGGGCTGCCACTTCTTTTTTTTTTTTTTTTTTTAAAGACTTTATTTATTTGACAGAGAGAGAGATCACAAGTAGGTGGAGAGGCAGGCAAAGAGAGGGGGGGAAGCAGACTCCTCGCCGAGCAGAGAGCCCAATGCGGGGCTCGATCCCAGGACCCAGAGATCATGACCTAAGCCTAAGGCAGAGGCTTAACCCACTGAGTCACCCAGGCGCCACTTCTTTAGTCTTAATAGGAATGGCCACTTGAAAGTTGCCTTGAAACATGGGAAGATATGAACGCCTTGAAAGAGGTTGAGGGCCCCGCCATTTAGGACGTAAGCAGTTTTGAAGGAAGTGCTTTTTCTCTGACACTTAACTGAAAAGAATTCATGTTTGAATGTAAGGCAGGAGGGAGATAGGTTAATTGTGGTCTTGGGACTCTGATGGTTGCAACCTGGGAAGTGGAGGGCTGAGTGAGGCCCACTGGGGAGCCATGGCAAAGCTGGGTGCTTGCTGGCCTGGGGTCTCCAAGTGGGGGGGTGTCGTGGTGTGGCCTCTGTGTCTCCCTCATCCCTTCTCCCAGGACTAGGCCGGTACTGTTAGCACTGTGATCCTGCTATGTCAGTGACCCCAAAGTTCGTCTAGGCTGGAGTAGGGTCCTAGGTGACCCCAAAATATTTCATTTGTTTAAGAAAAATGTGCCTTGAAAAAGCTTGTAACGAACATTTGGAGCAGACCTTGCATAAAAGTTGGGGACAGCATGTATCTGATAATATGTGCAAGAATGATATTACTTGTGGGTTCTTTCTGCCTCTATTAGCATGGTCAGCAAAGATGGAGTTTGTGGTCTGGGTAAGGATAAAAAAAGAATGTGGGCTTCTTTTTTTTTTTAAAAGATTTTATTTATTTATTTGAGAGAGAGACAGTGAGAGAGAGCATGAGCGAGGAGAAGGTCAGAGAGAGAATTAGACTCCCCACAGAGCCGGGAGCCCGATGCGGGACTCGATCCCGGGACTCCAGGATCATGACCTGAGCCGAAGGCAGTTGTCCAACCAACTGAGCCACCCAGGCATCCAGGAATGTGGGCTTCTTGTGGTCCTTTTGGCTCCTCTCACAACTGGGATATAATAATAAGACTTAATATGTGTGTGTGTGTGTGTGTGTGTGTGTGTGTTTAACTTTGGTAAAAAATACATAACTGAAAAGTTACCATTCTAAACCATTTTTAAGTGTACAGGTCAGTGGCATGGAGGATGCTCACAGTGCCTTGTGACCATCACCACCGTCCATCTCCAGAATTTTCTCATCCCCCCCAAACTGAAACTTGGAGACGTGTGACCGTCACTACCATCCATCTCCAGAACTTTCTCATCCCCTTCAACTGAAACTCTGTCCCCATTATACACTAACTCCCCAGTCCACCCTCTTCCCAAGTCCTTGACAATCACCATTCTACTTCCCGTCTTTATGAATTTGACTGCTGTAGGTGCCTCATGGAAGTGAAGTCACAAAATATTTGTCCTTTTGTGACTGGCTTATTTTACTTGGGATAATGTCCTTGAAGCATGTACCAGAACTTCCTTCTTTTTCCTTTTTGTCCTCCTTGCTTTTTAAGGCAGAATAATATTCTCTGGTGTGTCTATACCCCACCGCATTTATTCATTTGTTTGTTGGTGCACACTTGGAGTTATTTCTGCCTTTTGGCTGTTGTGAATAATGCTGCATGGACATGGGGGTACCCGTATGTCTTCAAGTCCTGGCTTTCATTTCTCTTGGGTGTGTACCCAGAAGTAATTTTGCTGGATCATATGGTAATTCTCTGCTGAAATTTTGGGAGGGCCGCCATCTTGTTTTTCCCAGTCATTTGGTGTTTGGCTGTTTGCAAAATGTTTTTACCCGCATGATTCAGTTATGGCCCTCACTTTACAGATAAGGAAATGAGGGTTCAGAGAGGTAAAATGACTCACGGGAAAACGCTGCTGAGTGGCAGCGGGAGTGGGAGGGGGTCTAAGTGTCTTCTGACTCCCCAGTTCAGTGCTCTTTCTCCTGTGTCACACAGCTTACAAGCTGGTTAATGGGGTTGATGCGAATAGGGAATATTAAAGAATGAAGGAGAAATGCCTCCACTTCTGTGGATGTGTTATGGTATGGTGAGGAGATGGGTTCCGATTCGTAACGACTGCTGATTTCCGTGATATAAATACTCCCACATGGAACGGTTTCAAGCTGCCCATGGTTTAACAACCTACTGAAGAATTCTTGCATCAGGTTCTCATCAGCAGGTATGAGGTGACTCCAGCATACCTCTAAAGGAAGTAGAGGTCAGGAGACTGGAGTTGAGGCCTACCTCCATCACTTGAGAGCTGCAGAACCGTGATCTTATCCTCTGTATGTCTTGATTACCTTGTTTGTTAAATGGGATAATTATACCTGAATTACACCTGCTTACATTACAAACCTGTTTTAAGTCCCAAATGAGATAAGGCATGTGTAGTAAGGCCTTATACAAATAGAAGGTATTATTATGTTATGAAGATTATAGCTTTAAAAGTATTCCTTTCTCATAAATGTTAGTATCACATACACTCTTTGAAACCTAGCTATCATCTTTTGGGCATTGTTCCCATAGGAGTTGGGCTGTGTGTCAGCCTTGACTCTGGAAGCATCAATAAAAACTAGAATTTCATGGTATAGTTTAACTGGCTCTATTCAGGTGTTTGTTGTTTGCATTCTTAGTGTTTAAGTGATTGGTACATTAAGAAAAACTTAAAAAAAAAATCATAAAAGTAACATGTCATCCTAGCAGAGAATTTAAAAAATTTGGAAGAGTACAATAAGGAAGGCATTAAGAATTGACTTGTTGTTTGGGTGGGTCCTGGGTAGTGCGTTTCTCTAGAGGGTAGGGAGCTCTCAGGAGAGGCCTCAGAGGTCAGCTGTTGAGGCTACAGTCAGGCTGTGGTTATTTACTGGTTGCCATAAAAGTATTTCAGTATTTTACCATCTTGGTTGATTGAACCACTGTGCACAGGTTGGGTATCTGCTCTGGGTACAGGCGTGGTGGTCTTTGTTGAGTACTGTGGGTTTCTGACCACTTGCTTTAGGTTTGTGGGGGGGCTGGGGTGAGGGTCTTGTTGGGATTATTGTCATGTTCCCATCTCTACCCTCATCAGCACCTCTAAATGTGTACAGAGCCTGAAGTGGGACAGAACCTGGTGCCAACAGGAGGACCACCTCAAGAGATCCTAGTTAAATGTGTAGGAAGAAAGAGGTAAAACTATATCCAAGTGTTCTTGACTCTCCCTGGTTGGGGTGGGACAGGAGAACCTGGCTTCAGGCACTTCACTTATAAAATAAATACTGTTTGCTATAGACTGAATGTTTTTGTCCCCCCTCCCCCAAATTCATATGTTGAAACATAACCCCCAGTGTGGGATATTAGGAGGTGGAGCCTCTGGGAGGTGATTAGGTCATGGAAGTGAAGGCCTGTGATGGAATTAGTACCCTTTGGTAAAAGAGACCCCAGGGAGCTCTAGGGCCCTTCCACCATGTGAGGACACAGTCAGAAATTGGTCTTCTGTGAACCAGGAAGCGGGCCTTCACCAGACACCAAGTCTGCCAGCAGCCCTGTCTTGGACTTCCAGTCTCCAGGACTGTGAGAAGTCAGTTTCATTTTGTCTCAGCTGCTCAGCCTGTGGCATTCTGTTATGGTAGCTGGGAGGGCCCAAGACACTTGCACACATAGTTCTGCCTACTACCAAAGTGCTCACACCCAAAACCTTCAAGCCAGCCTCTTTGGAACATGGTATTCATGATCAACTCATTCTTGCACTCAGAAGCTGAAATCTTGCCTTTTGCCTCGTTGCATCCGAGAGAGCAAGATGGGTCACCAGCAGCTCTACGGGAGCCATCCGAGGAAATTTGGCCAGGGTTCTCGTTCTTGCCGCGTCTGCTCAAACCGGCACGGTCTGATCGGAAATATGGCCTCAATATGTGCCGCCAGTGTTTCCGTCAGTATGCGAAGGATATAGGCTTCATTAAGTTGGATTAAGTGAACTTCCTTGAATGGGTCATCCAAGATACCTACCTGCAGATAACCAAGATATCTACCTTAATGCCAGCTCATTGTACATAAAATAAAAATCCTCAAATTAAAAAAAAAAAAAAGAAGCTGAAGTCTTTCTAACTCCTGCATGGATACTGGCCAGGCCAGCTCTCTTATCGGTGGGCTGCCCGAGGTCCCACAGTTAATCTGGACCACATCCAGAGCTTCGGTGTCATGGTGTCCCTGAGGAGGGTGACGGTGAATGTTCAGAGGCACTGCCCCATCACCATCAATGTAATGGCAGGCAGAGAAAAAATGGTCCATACTAGAGATTTCTTACTTCAGCCATTGTTACATTCCTGTATCCCCATTAATTCACTTTGTAGGTGCAAAATGAGCTCCCGACAGTGCATTTGGCTCCAGAGAGAATTCAGAGCCATGAACAGTGAGTGCCATTGGCCCTTGCCCTACTGCCGCCACACTGTGGCTCCTAGGGTGTGCGTCCCCAAGTAGGTGAGGGGGAGCTGCATTTGGAGACCTGAGAGCACAGTACGGGCTCCTGTGGCCCCTACAGGGTCTCGTAGGCAAAGACCCGCATTGGGAGCCCAAATGGAGGCTTTCCCACACGTTGGCAGAGCAGGTGTCACACACAGGGAGGACCTGGCTCAGACGGGACACCTACATGCTTCATCAATGTTTGCCAAATAAATGAATGGGTAAGTGAAATAAAAGGAGCACGGGCTTCCATTAGATTAAGGAAGTTCAAGTCCTAACTGTGCCATTTATGAACAATGAGACCTTGAGCAAATTACATGATCTTTCTGAGCTTCTGTTTTCTCGTATTTAAGTGGGAATAATAGTACCAACATTTCCAGCTGATTGTGGGCTTTCGTTGTAAAAAAAAAAAAATAGGGGTTACAAGGCATGCTACATATTATAGGTGCTAAATAAAGGGACAATGGCTTGAATTTTAAGCAAATAGGTGTTAGACCCCATCACGTGATTTAAACTTCACTGAAAAGGTCTCTTTTCAGGAGTCTCATGAGAGATTCATTCTTTGGCTTAAAGCGTTTTCTTAAGTATAAGAAATTGAACAGTAACAGCCATGTATAGGTCAGTGGGAAAGAGTTTATGTTTTGTTAGAATGAGTTTGGAGAGTGAGATAGGAAAATGATCTTAAAAACTGCAGGGCCTGGACTAGAATTAAGGGGTGGGAGTCATGTGGACGATGCCAGAGAGGAGATTGGAGGCTGTGAAGTCAGCCAGACTCACAAGCATTCATTCAGCAAACAGCTCATGAATATTGGCCATATGAGATAAGTACCATGACGGCCTGGTAGCTATTCTATCTCTGTGGCCTGTGATGACCACTGTCTGTGAGCCTGACAGTCAAGTGGAGGTCGGGAGGAAGGACAGTCTGGTTTGTTTCCTGCTTGGGGGGAATCACCCTTGCAGCCACCCCTCTGTGGCTCACAGGGCTCAGGCCACGGAAGGGCAATGCCTGCTGTCCATGGAAGGCCCCGCCTTGGCTGATGAGGCTCCCCGGCAGGGTTCTAATGGGGGTGTGGACTCAGCAGCCTCTGAGTCTTGGGATCCAGTGACTTCTTTCCCTCCAGCCCTGACCCCCACCAGGTATTCCTGGTGGCCGTTCTCTCTTGTAGGAATTCTTGAATGTAACCTCACCCTGGGATTGTAGAAGTGGTCCAGATAAAAATGCAGGGGTCTCTAAAAATCTTGGTTAACCCTGAAAGTCCTAAGAACTGAGTGTCCTTTGGAAGCTTCTCAGAAAGTTGGAGTTTGGGGCCTGCTCTTTAGCTCCCAGTATGGCCTGTGGGGGTATTGTCGAGACTGACGCGAACCCTGCAGAAAACTGTGGGTTCACTGAATACCGAGTAAACTGAGCTCATCTTTACAAACCCAGTCTTCCCTCCAGGAGTGAGGGATGCTGAATTAGTTCTGGGATAGAAATTTGAATGGGTGTGTCTGGTCAAAGCCACCTGGGAGTGAGCCTTCATTTATTCCCCTTGGTGGGACTTCAGATAAGGGTTTTGAGAATTGTGATACTAATTCCACAGTTTTTTTGTTTTTTAAAAAATTCATTGGATATTAGAGGTTGAGAATCTGGTGCCAGGCACTGAGGAGGCGCTGGTAAACAAAATGTGTGTGGGTTCTTGTCCCCAGGGAACTTTTTGGGAAGACAGACAAATATACACATGATTGCAATTCAGTGTGATAGAGCTACAGCAGGGGGTATATGATGTGGAAGCTGAAAAGAGGGGTAGTGTGCTGGCAGTGGGGCTCAGAGACAGAGAGTTGGGCTTCTTGAAAGTTCTAAGTCAGAAGGGAAAACGATCTAGCATTCCTCAGTAAGTATTTAATGAGCTCTTGCTTCATGCCATAGAGAATACTGGCTTCTGTAAGACAAAGGAACATAGAGTTTTTTTGTTTTTTTAAGATTTTATTTATTTATTTGACAGAGAGAGATCACAAGTAGGCAGATAGGCAGGCAGAGAGAGAGGCAGAAGCAGGCTTCCTGCTGAGCAGAGAGCCGGATGCGATGCGGGGCTTGATCCCAGGACCCTGAGAACATGACCTGAGCCAAAGGCAGAGGCTTTAACCCACTGAGCCACCCAGGTGCCCCAGAACATAGAGTTTTAATAATAATAATGTTAGCAGACATTTACTGAGTCCTTACTCTGTGCCATGGATGGTAGTACTTCATGTGAATTTTCACGTGAATTTTCACATTAAATCCACACAGCATGCAATAAAATAGATACTATTATCACCATTTTAGGGATGAGGAAATTAAGGCCCAGAGAGGTTAAACAACTTGGCCAAGGTCACACAGAACTAACCATATGGAAGAATTGGGATTTGAACTTAGGTTACCTGCCCCGGGCCAAAGCCAGAGCTCTTAACCATCACCCTGAAGGGGCTTTCCTTTTACATTTTCTCCCTGAACTCTTAAAGAAAATTGGACATGTGCCCATATGCCCACTGTGCAAAGCAGCGTATGGTGATAGAAACATGGTGCAGAGTGTTTTAGGGGTTCCAAGGGAAGGGAAGCAATAGATGGAGACCGGTCATAAGAGCTGGTCATGGGATCATTTTTCTAGTAAACCTTCTCCAATG
Organism: Enhydra lutris kenyoni; assembly: GCF_002288905.1. Classification (NCBI taxonomy): domain Eukaryota; kingdom Metazoa; phylum Chordata; class Mammalia; order Carnivora; family Mustelidae; genus Enhydra; species Enhydra lutris. Next base: position 12,194,050 of record NW_019154126.1, on the reverse strand, counting down.
ACCCACTTTCCAGATGGCTGTCATGTCTTCGTTTAACACATGGCTGCTGCTGCACCAGCGGGGGCTTCAGTGACAAAAGTGAGGTGTGGTCCCCCATGTCCCACAGGTACGCAGACATATTCCAGTCTCCTTGCCCTGCTCCTGTGGTGTTTCCTGCTTCCAGCACCTACCCATCGATTCTCCAGGGCTCTGCTGCGGTGCGGTCGCTTCCTCCCAGTGTCCCTAGACATAAGCAGCCCACCTGGGGCTCCTCTCCTCTGTCCTTCAGTCCTAGACTCACCCCACTGAGGGTCGATTGTTCCAGGTTTTTCCTTTTGTAAGAGTTTTCTCCGTCGGCACCAGAAGCTCTTTGAGAGAAGGGGCCATCTCCCACCCGCGGTGTCCCCTGAATTGCCCCCAGTACCTTGCATGCTGAGCAACACATGCAGAGTTTGTTTGGTTCAGTTTTGAAAAATCCCGGAGTCATGAAGTTGTCTCCATAGTTGCTCAGGAAGCTTGCTTTTCTAAATGTTTTCATTACGGATAAGCTCTTCAGAATGTTCCATCCCCTTTTTCTTCGTCTGGATTTCATCTCTAGATCGTCTCCGCTTTTCCACTTGTGGATTACTCACTCAGTGGATTAGCTGGGGTGAAATTTTAATCTGTGTGGGTTTGCCCTGCTTCCTCCCTCAGCCTGCTGGCAGGCCCTTTCTGTCAGCTGCCATCAGGACTGCTCTCGGGGAAAGGAAACTAGCTGTCAGGGCCCCCCAAACAAGAGTTTTCCTCAGTAGGATGGTCCAAAACGAAATATAAATGATGTTTGGCTCATGACACCCTTCTGTCAGTTGGCTACCACATTTGGCTGTGTCCTGTGGTGTCCTTTTAAATACTATTTCTGGTACTTTCCTTCTTGAGATACCCCACCTCAAGCATGGCTTGTTGTGGTCTTGAAATTCCTCATGGAAGCAACACATACTTGGCTTTTTCATTGTTTCCCTTTAATGGCTTTGTGACTTTTTTCTGCATGCCAGTGTGTGTAAAAGCCAAGGATGATCCCTTGGCTGCAGTTACAAAGTGCAGCATTTTTCTTCAGAAGATGTGATGTATGTGGAACCATGGATGGGATGAAAAATTTCTGGGCATGTACGGTAGCATTTGCTGATGTTCTCCCTTCAGAATTTATCAAGCCCTTTGTCTCAGTGTCCCAGATGTATTCCCTTTGAGGTAAAAATTTTCCTTGTTCTCAGTACCTTGGCCAAAACTTCTGAGTGAAAAAAAAAAAATTTTTTTTTTCCTCTTTTGTCAACACCTATATTCTGGATGTATTAGATTTTCTAAGGAGGTTTCCAAGACTGGCTTTAGTGTGAAGGCATAGAGGTGGTTTGAAAAAGAATAATGACTAACGTACAGTATCTGCTAGGCATGGGATATTCCCCTAGACACCTGACCAGTTCATGGGTCATTTAATTTGTCCATGACCCTGTGTATTAAGTACTCTTTGACAGTTGAGGAGAACTGACTGACCCCAGGTCCCATGATGCGTAAGTTACAAGACAGGGATTGACCCTAGATCTGTCTGAAGGAGCTCTGGAAGGCGGTGCCTGGCTCACAACCAGGCTGACTGAGGTGGAGCAGGCTTCTAGAACCAGGGTATATCCTAGGAATCTGTACCACTGGCAGGAGACTTGTGCGTTTCTGTGTCATAACAGTGGTTCCTGGGTCTCTAGATCTTTGTCGTCCTCAATGGGTGCACTGCAGGCCTTGCCTTTGGTGTTGGAGCTGAAAAGTCCTATTACACTCAGCGTGCCTGGGAGGAGACTGGGACTTGGGCTGTATGACTTGGTTCATGCTTATCAGAAACCTCTGTGCTGAGAGAGGATGGGGCCTCAGGACTAGTTTGCAGGTTAAGGATCCATTTTGTTACTGGGTTGCCATTTCTGTACCACGAAGAACATCATTTTTTTTTTTTTTTAGGATTTTGTTTATTTATTTGACACAAAGAGATCACAAGTAGGCAGAGAGGCAGGCAGAGAGAGGGAGAGAATCAGGCTCCTTGCTGAGCAGAGAGCTCGATGCGGGGCTCGATCCCAGGACCCTAAGATCATGACCTGAGCTGGAGGCAGAGGCTTAACCCACTGAGCCACCCAGGTGCCTGAAGAACATCATTTTTTAACACACCCGGAGAACCCTGAGATTTCAAATCAGACCATTTGGAAAAGAAAAAAAAAATGTGCAAAATACTCATCATTTACAGCTTAGGTATCCATTAGCAAAAGGTCATGCACTATTCAGCCAGATATCCAGAAATTCAGATCAAGTCTGACTTATTTTCTGAAATGGTTAGTAAAACGTGCACAGGAGTGTGATTTCTATCCTTATCCCTCCTGTTTGAGCTGGTGTTGAGCTGCTTACTTGGTGGCTTATCGAACGAGTAGGGAACAGATATTGTTACAGTGGTGACTCCCAGCTCAGTGTTCTTTTTTCACTGAAACGTTTTAAAATTGTTTTTGTTCTGATCACACTAAAATAATTATTGCCTTTTTCTTGTTACAAAGTATTATAAGTGCTTTTCAAAAGTTTAGTAGATCAAATTTACTTTTTCTCAGGGCTTGGTAATTAAACAGAATCATTATTAGCTGTGCAATAAAGGCCTCATCATATATGATGTGCCTTAAATGGTTTCTTTATATTGTCACTAATCAGAACATACCAGGAGAGAGCCAATAGAAATATTAAAAAGTTATGAACACCTGCTCTATTTAGGAAGTCGTGCCAGTGTGACGTGCAACGTTACTCATTGTTTCTCTTCAGGATCTGTTTGAAAATCTGTTTCTCTAATGATTTATAAACAGGATGACCTTTTCCCGCTGTTACAGGCAACATCTTTGCATAAAGAAACACTTGAAGCTATACTGAGTTCATATCCAGAGATATCAGGAGCCAAGCTGTTTCACGTTCCAGTTTGAGGTTCTGATTTTGCCTGGGTTTCATTCTGGAGAAAGCGTCTGACACACGCTGCTGAGCTCACAGGCCATTTCACAGCCTCATTCCTCATTAGGCCTCATTCTTTTGGATTCTGGAGTGACCTCTGGGGTCCTGGACACCGATGCCCTCTGGGGCCAGCTTCACAGTGACACAGGGTCCCATGTTCCTCTAATGCATTTCTCCTGTCTTGGAATTCTTAGTATTTTTTGAACAAGGATTCCTGCCCCCATCCCCAATATTACACTGAGTTTTGCAAGTTACAGGGCTGGTATGATCCTTTTAATTAGAAGACTTTCCCCTCCAACCTTCCAGCGTGATGTCAAAGGGATTTTACTGATTAATTAAACTTTTCTTAGGGTTAGTGGTTAAAAAAGTTTATTGAACACTGAAGGTATTGGATAGAATGGATTAAAAAAAAACTTTAAGTTGTAAACTTAAACACAGAAAATTGGGTTCTGAATCTGTGACACTTCCAAGGTCTCTTGATCAAAGTGCAGCAGTAGGCAGGGAAGCCAAAACAAGGTCTAATCTAGATTATTTTATTCCCGTGCATCACCCAGACAGAACAAGGGAAAGCCTGATCAGTTTTGCTCTGGACCTCCCCTCCCTGCACCAAGAGATCTCCAAGAGTCCTTTGCGCTTATTGTTGGGACCTCTGCTAATCTTCTCAATCTCTCTCATCACTAGAAGTCTGTGAGTGATTTTTTCCAAACTGCATGTGCTTCCCATCCAGCCAATGACATTTAGAGCAGGTGGTAAAGACCTGGGAGCCATTTGCACTGGGACCACCGAAGCAGATCAGGAGCTGAATGTCTAAGTTTAAAATTTTCACCTGCAAATGCCCCCCCACCCCTGCCGCCCTTACACACTGGCGACTCTAGTACCACCTCCATTAACAAAATCCCCATGCTGAATTGTGAAATCCATTATGACCCTGTGGAAGGTGCTTCCTTTGTATCCTTTTGGAACCCGACCTTTTCTGTGGCCAAAAAGAAGGAGAGTTGGAGTGATGTTGACAGGTCATCATAACCCTTTCCAGTTTACCACAACTTGAGCCAAGGGACTCACCTGAATTCTCCAGTGCAGAATTGCCTAAAATTCTTGGCCATCTTAGGCACAACATCTGCAAAGAACTTGATCTTCATGCCGCCAACTTCCTGGCTGCCGATGCTGACATCAAAGCATGATGGATCTTATAAGTAGGTCATGGTCTGTGGATGGGGGTACAGTCCTCCTGAGCCCTGACTCCTGGCTCTCCTTCTCACCAGCCACGTGTATGTGGAATGCTGAGCCTCTGTCATTTCTAAAATGGAGATAACAATGGCACACATTGTCTAAGATTGCTAAGAGGTTTTGGTGAGATGAAGTGCATGGTTTTGTTTCTGCATAATGCTTGGTATATATATTGGTATATATTAAATGCTCAATAAATGTTAGCTGAAGCCACTTCATTTTGGGCCCATTTCTGCTACTTTGGTTCACGGCCAGATAGGACACCTTTAACTCTTACTTTGATAGCTCTTAAAACTGTGTCATAAAGCGAATGGATCAGCATAAATCTTTTAGAACTTTAAAAGAAGGAAAAGAAGTGGGGGGTGTTTTGAAATGTTATCCTTGTATATAAAGGGCAGGGATTGTTAAGTTTCCTGGTAACTGATAAGTCAATGTGTAGCCAGAAATAATATTTGGAGGGTCAAACTGAAAAGAGATAAGAATATAGTTCATCACAGGGACCTGCCGCCTGTGCACGTGTGTACACACACTCACCCACACACACCCTAGTATATTATGGGCCCTATGGACACAAAAATGAAAAGGTCACAACCAATTCTTTCCTCAAGGAGTTCTTAGAAGGTGCATTTTTATGATATATGTTACATGGTCCCACAGAGCTGGAAAAAGGGAGGCATTTGCTCCTGCGGTTTCTTCTCTGAAGTTACAGTTCATGGGCCACACACCTGTGGTGTCGTAGGGCTGGCATTGCAAGGAATCATGGGAGAGGGGTGCAAAAGAGAGCAAGTAGTGACTGGCCTGGATGACTGTGAGTGGGAGTGGGCTGGGAGCAGGGTGGAAAGGAGGCCAATTCAATTCCAGACCAGGTGAAACCCTTTTCTCCTCAGCCCTGGTGTTATAATACTGTTCCAGCTGCCAATTAAGCGGATACATGGTTTCAAGTATGAGATAAAAGTTCCTAATCCTGCGAGGTTTCAGGCGCTCTTATGGCCCATTTTATGTTGTAATTATTCAGTCTGACAACAGAAAGGAGGCTGAACAGTCCTTCCTTTTATGAAACAGATAACATAATGGCACTTCTGCTTTTCATGTGATGATTGCTTTTATCAAATGGATTGATTTTTATCACAGTGCATGCCAATCAACATACCTTTATAGAGCCTTTCTCACCTAAGGTAAGGCTTCCATATTCAGTAATGATCTGATCAGCCGGTCGGTCATTTGCCCAGCTCTTTCCGCTTAAAATGAACAGCTGGAGGTTCAGATGAAAACAATGGGAAGCATATCCCTGCGTGAAGTAGCTAGTGCATTTTAGGAATTTCTTCCATTTTGATTTAGTCGAAGGCCTTCTCTTCTCTTTAGACTTAGGGAAATAAAAAGGAGGTGGAAGTGGAGAGAACGAGCTGTACCTTCAAAATAACTGTAAAAGGAGGTCGCTTTTGTACGTGCGTGAGCACCAGCAGTGGGCCGGGCACCGCTACGCCCTTCCCGTATGTGTGTTTGCCCCCCGATGAGGGCCCCTGGGATCTGCACCTGCGGTTTTCCAAGAGAAATCCTGGGTGGCGTGTCTTACAAGGGAAGTAGGAAGAATGTGAAACACATGCCACTGTATTGTGAAACATGTCATCTGTCAGGTTCCTCTGCTAACAGGGCTCAGCAAGGGTTTGTACCACGCGGTTCTCACGTGGCCCTCATGTGGCCTTGAGCAGATGTCGGGACATTATGGATTTTTTAAGCCGCAGACTGTTGACTGTGGCGCGGGCCTTGTGAACATCTTGTTCTTTGATCAGATTGAGGGAACAGAGGCCTGGGGTGGTGGTGGGGCCTTCCCCGGGGCCACACCACGAAAGAGGGGGCAGATTCGGTGTAAATAATGGGAGCTTTTGTGGGCATGTCTTCTTCCACGATGGCAGGGGGATTACAAATGCTCAAGCTCTTGAGGGGACGGATATGCATGTAGGTTCTCCTTTGAGAGGAATGAACAGGATTGCAAAATGCCGCCTTCTTGTCCTGCTTCTGCTTCCTTATCAAACTCTCAGGTAGACCGAGGAGCATGGTCCTTGTTCACTGCTGTGAACATTCAGTGAACTGACAGAGGCCAAGTTCTCAGCACAGCCCTGCCTCCCAGGGAGCACTCCATCACCGTGAGCTGTGGCTGTCAAGAGCTAGGCGACATGGGAGAGCGCAGGTGGCTCTGAGGCTGGCCTTGTTTTCTTTGCTTTATTACCGGGTGGCCTTCATCCTTTGGTGCCAGCAGCGTGGCTCTCCTGCCTGAGGGGGCTGCTTTCATTTCAGGAAACCAAGTGCAGGAGCCCCCATCTGCTAAATGATTGTTGGATTTATTTCTGTCATTGCTTGATGATTTTTAGTGGTTGATGAATGGTTTTCTGGGGCTGACATTGCTAATTAGGAGACAGTCCTGTGTGTGTGTGTGTATGAGTGCGTGCGCGCATGCCAGTGCGTGTGGACATGTTTTTGCAAAGAATAGATATTTGATACTGCTTAATTAAGTTTTGTGTTGTCTTCTGGAAAGCTGGAGGCTCTGCTAAGCCCAGCACCTGAGCCCTGGGAGGCGTCCAGCCTTGACCCTGGAGGGAGTGTCCGATGAGTTTCTCGAACAAGTCCCTCTCCCAGCAATTGCTATGCTGCAGATGGATCTCCGCTCCCTCATTTCTCCCCTGCTTGCCAGCACGGTGCTAACCTTCCTGAGACAGGAGCTTTGGTCGGGTGCAGACAGTTTTCACAGCTAGAAAAATATATTGTCTTTTGACTCATTCTCAAGCTTTCAAAGAGGACAGAGTGGACCTCTCAGGATTGATTAGAGTCACAGTCTGAGTTTTCGGAAGGCAGTGGGGTAGTGCACATACAGACGTGGCCCGGGTTCACCTTCACAGCGCTGGGCAGTTCTCATCATCTTGTTAATTGGATGGTTTCAGATGGGCCAATTAGCCGGTGTCAGGAGCCTGCTAAAATGGGAGAGTTGGGGAGTTTGGCAAGTGCCGTTGCTGATTAGTTTTCAGAGTGCAGACATGGCTTTTCTGGGGACTTGGGGACATAAGGTAAAGCTTTCAGCTCACTAGTTTTTTTCCTGTGTGACCCTTTAAAGAAGAACAGGCAAACATCAACTGCATTAGCTCATATTTGGAATTGAGTAGTGAGAACCGTGGTTTAGAATGTGTGCCGAATCAGTGCTGGCGTTGTCAGCCCAAGCCCCTGCACCTTCTGTCCCTACAATACTGTATAATGAGAACGCACATAAAACCCTGATAGTGTGTATCACACTTATTCCAGGTTCTAAACTGCCTGAGGATGAGCCTGACACGCCTCTTGGGAACTTGCATGGGATCTCGCCCATGAAATACTTAGAAAAGAAAGGGAAGATGTAGCTGTCTACCAGAATACAGATGCAAAAAAAAAAAAAAAAAAAATACACTGTTTTGAAGGATTTTTTAGCCCCAGAAGCTTGAAAACCAGAAATTGTAATGGATCAGACTACTCCATCTCCTGAACACTTTAGTGAAGAAATGCTTCTGTTTTCAGTAATAATAGCACCTACTGTGTTCCAGGCACTTGGTGAAAAGCGTATCGTGTAATCTTCACAACATTCCTGCAAGGTTACCCTTTAAAAATTTTTAAGAGTTGACACAGAGAGGATAAGTAGCTTGCACAAAGATGTACAGCTAGGAATGGGAAGGCCTGAGATTTGAAGCCATGCCTTTTCAAGCCCAGATTTTCCCTCCCTGTACCTCTGAATTTGTATCCCAGCTAACCAAAATGTTGCTGTGATATAATTTGTTTAGGGGTCAAAGCAGATAATCTCGCTTTCAGAGTGTAGTTTTCGATCTGAAGTATTTGGTGTGACTAAATAATCAAATTAAGTAACTGTCAAATCCCTCTTTGTTCTAGGATTTACAGATTCAAATACAATTAGAATAGATTCCCCCCCTTTTTTTTTTAAAGATACTGTGAAGAGTCTTTTGTGGTAGAACTAATTTTGGTGGGTAGGACAATGAGAACTCAGGGAACACTGAAGCACAAAAACTGACACAGAATTTCAGAACAGGCTCAGAATGAAGTCTTATTTTGACTAGTGAATTGAGTGACTGACAACTCAGGGAAATGTCAAAATGACTTTATCTTAATGCCCACTGCTTGGGCTTTATATCCGCGAGTGTTTATTTTGAAAGACACAGGCTTTGGATTTCATTAAATCCGTCCATTTCAAGTCTCCTTGAACTTCATATCCACCTGAGATTTCCTTTTAATATGTCACTTTCCCCTTTCTGACCTATTGTAAGTACAAAGGATGTTGAAATTGTGTTAGAGAAATAAATATTGAGGAAACTGTACAATGGGAAATGGGCATATTTAGGACTTTTATGAAGGGATAGAACACTGAAATAACCTTTGTACCTTCCCACAAAAATTACAGCTAAGAATTCTATTCCCAGAGCTAACATCATACTTAATGGTGAAAGAATGAATGCTTTCTTCTCAGATCAAGAACAAAGCAAGGTGTCAGCTCTCACCAGTTCTAGTCAACATTGGACTGGAGGTTCTAGACTGGATAGTTAGGTAAGAAAACCCCAAAACAGACAAACCCAAACAAAATCAAGTAATAAGGGCCCTATTTGCTATCTCTATTTACAGATGACATGATCTTATAAAGAGAAAATCTTAAACTCCACTTAAATCTCCATTAAAAATCTATTTAGTCCTAATAGGAGTTCATCAAAGCTGTAGGATATAAAATCAATATATAATATACAGTTCACAAAATCATTTGTATATATATTCTGGCAATGAACCATCCGAAAACAAAATTAATAAAACAATTTCATTTATAATGACATCAAAAAGAATAAAGCAGTTAGGAATAAATTTACCAAAGAAGTACCAGACTTGTGCACTGTAAAACACAAAATATAACTGGAAGAAATTAATGAAGTCCTAAATAAATGGAAAGACATCCTGTACTAATGGATTAGAAGACTTAATAGTGTCAAGACAGCAGAAGTTCCTAAATTTATCCACAAAGTCAACATAATGTCAAAATCTCAGCTGTCCTTTTTGCAAAAGTTGACAAGCTGATCCTAAAGTTTATACGGAAATGCAGAGGATCCAAAAGAGAATTGAAAAAAAAAAAAAAAAAGTTGGAGAAACCACACGTCTTGATTTCAAAACTTATTACAAGACTACAATTATCAAGACAGTGTGGTGCTGGCATAAGGACAGACTTAAATAGACAAATGGATGGGAATTGAGGGTCCTGAAATAAACCTTTACTTTTACGGTCTTTTGATTTTTGGCAAGGGTACTAAGACAATTCAATGGGGCAAAGAATAGTCTCCAACAAATGGTTCTGGGACAACTGGATCTCCATATGCAAAAGAATAATTTGGGACCATTACCTCACATCATATATAAAAATTAACTCAGAATGGTTCCATGACTTATATACCAGAGCTTAAATTATAAAACATTTAAAAGAAAGCATACGTGAATCTGTGTGCTTTGGAGTAAGCAGTGTTTTTTAGATAGGACACCAAAAACACAAGCAACAAGAGGAAAAAAATAGATAAATTATTACTTCATCCAAACTGAAAACGTTTGTGCTTCAAAGGACATGGTCAAGACAGTGAAAAGACAACCCACACAATGGGAAGAATTTTTTTTGCAAATCTCATAAGGGACTGTCATCTAAAATATGTTTTAAGACACAACTCAGTAGTTTTAAAAAACCCAATGAAAAATGTACAAGGAATCCAAATACACACACATTTCTGCAAAGAAGTATACACATGACCAATAAGCACATGGAAAGATGCTCAACATTGTTAGCCAACATAGAAGTGAGATATCACTTCATGCCCACTGGATGAATATAATAAAATATGGGTAATAACAAGTGTCGGTGAAGATGTGGGGCAATTGGAACCCTCACATACTACTGGTGACAATGTAAAATGGTGCAGCTACTTTGGAAAACAGTCTGGCAGTTCCTTAAAAGGTTAAAATACTGTTACTATATGAGCCAACAATTCTTCCTAGATATATATACACCCAAGAGAACTGCAACTGTGTGTCCAGACAATAACTTGCCCCTGGATGTTCAGGCAGCTTTATTCATATTAGCCCCAAAGAGGAGACAACCTAAATGTCATCCACCGATAATGCATAAACAAATGGGATATATCCATACAAAGGTAGAATATTTAGCTGTAAAAAGAATGAGGTACCGATACATGTTACAGTATGGTTGAACCCCGAAAACATTAGGTTAAATGAAAGAAGCCCGTCACCAAAAACCACATAATGTGTTATTCCATTTATGTGCAATGTCCAGAAGAGACAAATCTGTGAAGATGGAAAGCAAATTAGCGGTCGCCTCAGATTAGGGGTGGAAGGGCTTGAGGGGACGTGGAGAATAAATGCTAAAAGGTGCCCTGTTTTTTTGGGGGGAGGGGATGATGAACATGTCCCCACATTGATTATTGCAATCCTTGCACATACTATGAATATACCAAAACCACTGAATTGTACATTTTCAATCAGTGAATTGTGAATTATATCTCCATAAGGCTTTTATGGGAAAAATAAAATCTGTTTATCTCTCTCTCCATCCACTAGTATTTTGTAGAGTAATTGATGGTTGCAAACAACTCATTTAATAGTGTTTATAAAATATTCTAAAACTTAGCACATCAACAGAATGTGACACTCTGCAGGCTTTAACTCATGACGCAGAATATTATTTTAGGGCATGGGTAAATGACACCATCTAATGTGAAACATAAGTTATCAAATAACATGATCCCAATTTTGTGGAAGAACATTTATAATTATATGCCTAGAGAGAGGGCTGGAAGTATGTACATCAACTATAGTAATAGTAGTCACCTCTTGGGTGTTGAAATGACAGATAATTTTAATTTTCTCCTTCTTGCCTTGCTGTATTTCATAGATTTTTAAAAATGCTAATCACTTATTAGTGACCAGAAAAAAAAATTTATGTACATTTACATATAAGAGACTGGCTTAATACTTTTCTAAAATAATAAGGAACTGAGAGGATAACCTTACCTTCACACATTTTATTTTACAATTATTGCTAGCCCCAGAATAATGATGTTCTTCCACTTTTTGACACACAGACACTATATCCATAATGTAAAATCACTAACTTTCATTGAGAGTTTAAAAAATATACTTACACTAGACATTGTAAGCTCTTACCATTAAGTTAGCAGTATGTATCTTAACCAGGTCATAAGAATTGCTCCATCAGTGCTAGCTATCTCTTTTGGAATGTTAGTTCCGAAATATCTTACTCATCCCTAAAAATTGGGCCATAAGCCCTGTTACCTGCTTCCCTGCCCCCTCCAGTAGCAAGTCGCTTTCATGACTGAACAGGGAAGACATGGAGCCTCTAGAGCCAGGGGAGGAGCCTCTAGAGCCAGGGGAGGAACCTCAGACCTGTCTTTCCCGAGTTTCCCGCCCTTTCTGCAGGCACCTGCCACTTAGCATCTCTTCTGCAGCTAGTGTCCATGTGCGTCTCCAGGCAATCCCCAGAGTGGTGATTCTCAGGAGATGTCCACTCTCCCGTGATGTCTGTATCACATGGCTCCTTCGGCGATATTTTGGGAGACTGTTTGGGGCACTGGGCTGTTTCCTCCAGAGAAGAGGAGACTTCTAAGCCCTGGTTACTGTAGAATTTTACCTGAGTCAGCCTCGAACTTAGGGTTTTTCTCACATTCAGCTTTTTCCCTCTGACTCCGGCTTCTGGATCCCATGTCTGCAAATAAATGGTGTCAGGTAAAGCTGGTTAAAAGCAGAGGAGAAAAGCCGTGGAATGTGCAGGTGTGCCTGCTTTTCCCAGGACATACTTGGGAGCGCTCAGCGCGTGCGTCTCTGTTGTTAAGAGTCATGAGGAGAGCTCCCAATCCGCTAATTGCGGAGGTTAAAAGCAAAAGCGAGAGCACATCTCACCTAACGTGCCTCTTAAATTAATAAATTGTGAAAAAGACACTGTTGCAAGCCCTCTGAGGTATTCACAGCAGCTCTGTGATCGCCTGGGGCTACAGGTTGCAACTCTTTTTCGGATAAACTGTGCCAATCTGGAGGTTTGTCTGCTATGAGGAGAAAAACATTATAGCCTGAGGAAGTCGTGAGCTATGGCATGTATGTGAGTGCGCTACTCAGCTCCCCGAGTCACATCACGTTCTTCTAAGAACCCTGCTGTTGGAGGCAAATGCTTTATGAGCCTTCGAGAAAGGTGAGGCTGGCAATTCCAGGTATGAAGATTTTTCGTTCGTTCTGCCTGATTTCCATCCCAGAGAGCTGCGGGGAGGTGCACCTGTGCTTCATTGAAGATGCTTTCCAGTCCCCGTGGTTTCACTGGGCAGGACCCACAAGACACCCGTGTGTCAGGTTAGAGAAGAGCTTGTTATCTGGGTTCTGGGTGACTCACAGCGTCAGCTCCTGAGTTAGGCATGATGTGTGGTCATGAAGTGAGTTGAAGGGTTCAGGTAGATGGTGGGCCATTGCAGGGTGTCCTGAGGGGGTCTCTCATGTGGCAGAAGCCCTTGGATTTGTGCTAGATCCCTGCTCTAGGACAGGCTCTGTAGGATGTCACCCACTCTGGAAACATCCTGCCTTAGCTCCCCCCAGGGAGTGTGGCCAGAGGCACCTTCCACAAGCTTCCAGAGAGACTCTGAGCAGGCATGGGACCAGCTCCCCGCACAGCGCCTCCGCGATGCCTGCCTGCAGCAGGCAGGCCCGAGTGGGAACGTGACCTAGTTATGTGCCTCCCCCAGCACATTGGCACAATAACCAGACCTTTCTTCTTCCTCTCCTCGCAGCAAGAATAATTCTGCTGAGCCTTTTGGAGGCCGGAGGGCCAGTTTTAGTAACGTGCCCTTTCCTGGCTGGCTCTCGTCCATTTATTTTGGGTGAGTGTTAATGGCCGTGAGTTTGAAAGTTTTATTTATAAGGAGACTGTCTCTCTTGACCCTGGTGTCCTTGTCAACCAATATCTGTCTAAAGCCCCTTCTTGGGGAAAAGGCTGAGAACAAAGTGGTCACAACATCTGTGCCTTTGGATTGTCACCTGTGGTCTTCTGATTTTTTTTTTTTAATGTCTTCTATGTGGGTTTAGGCGGGTTATAGGGGGTGAATTCAGTGTACATACCTGTAGTAGATCTCCCAGAGCCCCAGTGAAAAAGTCACTTTCCCTTCATTTTTGTTCTGGCTGCCCCATCCTGGCCTCACGGTGCAGGGTGACTAACTTTGGGAGGTGACTGGTGGTCCTGGATGGAATTTCCTTTTGAATCATGGGTGTGACTCCTCTGGCTCCTCTGGAGGAATGAATTCGTCATGTTTATCCTATACTTGACCTTTTAGAAAGCACTTGCTTGGCATGGTCTATTCATTTCCAAAGCCGATACAGAATTTTTGCAGTCCTTTTGCTGGTGATTTGCACCAAGGGCCTGAAAAACTGTAGAGTGGTTCCGTCTGTGTTTTACTCCCTCATGGAAAGGATTTCTCTGATGGGTAGACTTCTAGAGCTAGACGGGACTGTGTATATATACAGTTTACCCTCATGTTTTACAAAGGGGGGGAAATCCTGGCTCAGGAGGGTTCAGTGTGTTGCTCAGGCCCACACAGCTAGTTAGGGATAGAATAGGACAGAATGCAAGAGCGAAACCCAAATAAGAGAGCAAGGCCAGGGCCCAGAATGGGCTCCAGCGGCGCTTCTGAAACTTTGTGTCTCCAGTCTCTCAGTTCTCCAGTGCTCCTGTTATGTGAGAGCAGGAGCATCTGGTTGAATGTGTAAATGACGCATGAAGAAACAGAAGACCAGAGGGGTGGAGGGACCTCCCCAAGGCCACACCCCTCATGGGCTGCTGATCCTGGTCTGAAATGCAGTTCTAGTTATCCCCAGAAGGTGGTCCTTCTGACCCACTAGATTCAAAATCTGCTTAGGTCCAGGGTGCGTGGATATGGGATGCTGTCTGTACATTACCTTGACTTTATGAGTCGAAGTGTTGGAATTCAGTTTGGGGTCACAAATGGACTTAAAGACTGACACTGAATGGGGGCGGGGGTGTATGGGGTTCAAGCCAGTCCTCGGCATCTCTAGCGCTGATGAGTTGAGTTACTACCCTCTTCTGCTAAGGGTGAGTTAGGGTGAATTAGAGATATAAGGGGAAGGGTCATGGTGTAGTTAGGGCTATAAGGGGAAGATTTCACTTCCGTTTTAAGTCAGATGTCTGCCTGGATTCTCGTTATTCTCAATACAAAATCAAATAACTTTAAAGACAGCTGGGACCCTGGGGACAAGTTGTAGGTGTGCTTTCTTTGGATTAAATCGGAATCATTATGCAAATGAGCTTACCAGAGTACTGTTTTTGGGAATTCCTAAAGCAGTCTTAGGGCTGGTATCACATGTAATATGACGGCAACTTCACCCCAGCTGGGATCACCGGTTGCTTTTTTGCGTTCTTAAATCTTTTGCCAATTTTCCAGATGCTTTTGGAAATTCATGCTGACCGTTTTTTTTTCTTCATTCCATTTTGAGTACTGAATATTTTCCTGTCACTACTTAAACTGGCATGAATAAAATATTCCTTTTCAGGATGATGATTTTCAATTTTTTTTAAAAGAAAAACAAAACATCCCAGTTGGATAAATTTGTGAGGGCTGTGAAAATGTCCTTACAATGCTAGTGGGTGAATTTGGGAATAGGAATTGTCTTTCTATAGGCCATATAAGTGTCGAGTACGGTGTTTCCTGGTAGTAGGGATACATGAACGAGCCAGCAGAAAATAGGTAACTGAATGAGTGGCAGTGAATCATTCAGGACTCAGAATAGAGTTTTCCCCTCAGAACCATCTGGATATCTGTACTCCATGTGTGGGAGAGTTACTGTCATTAACAACAACGTAGGTGAAAATGAGGAGTGATTAAAAATAAGGCAAAGAGTTGGGGCACCTGGGCAGCTCAGTCAGTTACGTGTCTGACTCTTGATTTTGCCTCAGGTCATGATCTCAGGGTGGTTGGGATCAGGACCCATTTTGGGCTCTGCACTGGTCATGGAGCCTGCTTGGGATTCTCTGTCTCCCTCTGCCCCTAATAATAATATAAAGAGTAAGTATAAAATATTCCATCCATCTCTTCCTTCATTTGATAAATTGTTTAGCTCTTACTAAGTGTAAGGCCTTGTGCTAGGTTCTTGGAGAAACACAGGAATATGCACTCAAGGAACTTAGAGTGTTAGGAGAAAGAAAAATGAAGCCCAATAACTATAATAAAATTTAGAGAAGTAATAAATTCCACGAGAGGGCAGGGGAAGAGAACTTAAACCAAGCATTTTGCATACATTGTCTCCATTTATCTTCATAATCACAGTGAGATAGGTTCAGAGATTTTAATTTTCTGACCTAGAGATGTTCAGCTCATAAGTGACAGAGTGACATAAGTGACAGAGCTGGGACTCTAACTCCTGACAAGGTGGTCCTCTGCCTTCTCCAAGCAGAGATGAATACTCTGTGAGTTCAGAAGTGGAGATAGCAATTCTCCCTGTACCGGAGATGTGATGGTACTGTTAGAGCATTAGCCAGACCTCGAAGCATGGGGGGCATGTCCAGCTTTGGAGATGGGAACCACAGGCCGGAGGCATTGCCGTGGGGGATGGTGGGGTGGACGGAAAGGGTGGTCATGATGGAAATCAGTAGGAAATAAGGTTACAAAGGTAGGTAAGGGATCAGATCATGAGTTTTGAAGTCTAGGCAAAATTGTTTTTAATTTTGGCTGATGATTCAAGCTGTTTCAATATTCAGGTGATACTAGCTATTAGAATATAATATTCTAAAATTAGAATATTTGAAACTGACCCTGGTGTCTGGGGTAGGGGGGTTGGGTGGGAGGGCCTGCAGGCCGACAGGAGAGCTGGGAGCTCTGTGTGCTGGTCCCAGGGAGAGGGCTGAGCAAGCGGGTATGTTGAGGGGGGAGCAGTTGAAGGGGGCAGGGGGGGGGGCCTGGTTGGTGTCCATCTCACCTGGGAGCTGGGACAAGCAGTGTTGGGTGTTGGTACTGCCCAAGGTGGGCTTCCTGTTGTGGCCCGGTGCCCCTCCAGTCTGACTTGTGCATAATTTGTAGTTGCTTTTTGATGGTAGATAAAACGTTGTATAGTTTTATCTAAACACCTAGTGCTTTGTGGCACATTTTGTTCTAAGTGCTTTACAACTCACTCATTTACTCTTCATGACCACCCCACTAGGCACACTGTGATTATTATTCCCATTTTACAGATGAGACAATGAAGGCTGGCTCCAGGATCTGTACTCTTCACTATTACTTTGATGTTAACAGTACATTTGATATTCAAATTTTAGTGTATTTCCCTGTATTCTGACTCCCTCCCCTTCCTATAATTAAATGGTCATAGTATCCATTGGATAAGTAATCCACATGGTAGGAAGCTTCTGGAATGAGATTTGTCATGAGGTGGTTATATGACATTGGATGGGAATTGATGAACCAGGAGAGTTTGGCATTTAAAAAAAAATTTTTTTTAAAGATTTTTTTATTATTTATTTATTTGACAGACATCACAAGTAGGCAGAGAGGCAAGCAGAGAGAGAATGAGAGAGAGGAGGAGGAAGCAGGCTCCCCGCTGAGCAGAGAGCCCAGTGCAGGGCTCAATCCCAAGACCCTGGGATCATGACCTGAGCAGAAGGCGGAGGCTTCAACCCACTGAGCCACCCAGGCGCCCCAGAGAGTTCAGCAATCTTTGAATGAGAGCTTGTTGGAGTGAGGAGGACCCTGAAAGAGATGATCTGCTCCTGAAATTCGGGCCCTATCTCCTCAGTGCTCAGGTAGGGAGACAGACGCAGGGAGGGCCGGGGCCAGCAGGGGTCGTCAGGACAGGGCTGGAGTTCAGAGCCTGCTATCTAGCGCAGTCAGGAATGTTTTTCCACTCTGGGGAGCTGTGTCTTGGGCTCCTTAGATGGAGGCTGTGGTGGACTTTGGTGGGGGAGCAAGGCAGGAGGCCAGCACCACAGTCCCAGGGGCCCTGGGGTTTTAGGGGCTCCTCCTCCCACGGCTGCTGTCCCCTCTTCCTTTTCTGTATATTCATTGTCTGCCTCTATTCCTCTTGTGGGTTTAAGAACTTTGGGAACTGTTGCACAAATGGTCATTTTCCGGGTGAGTGCTATGAAGGCTTTTTTGGCATTAAAGCTTATATCCAACGACCATGTGTTCCAGTTCTGGGTCCCCAAACCAGAATTTCCATAACCATCTCCTACGTAATCTCCCTTTTGCTGCCAGTGGGGGGAAAATCAAGAGCAGCTCTTCATCAGTGCAAACTCCTTTTCTTAGCAGCTCCCTGTGGGGTGAGGGCTCTGTGGACAGAGTCTCCTCACTGTTCTGGTTTCTTATCTCTGCTTCCTATCCAGGCCTTACCTGAGCAGATCCTTGACATTGTTTTAAAGATGCACTTAAAACCTTGTTTGGGTTCAGAGTTCCTTGCTCCCTCCGCTCATCCCTCTGGGCTGTGTCTGTCCTTCTGCCGCTGTCGCTGACTTGGATCAGAAGTTCAAGATCCCGTAGGTTCCCTGCAGGCCCGGCCCACAAGGGCGGGCTGCTTGCTTGGCGTATCAGAGTCTTGCTGCACGCTCTTCCTGAGTTTCGGGTTTTTAAGTCAAGCGTCATCCCCAGGAATTGAATTAGAGGGCCTAGGAAGAAGCAGGTTTGATGCAACATCTCTGCGTTTGGCCTGCAGCTGTGTTTGTGTGATCTTAAAACAATTTCTCTCTCGTCTCCACTGTGCTCCATCGGCTGACCCAGCTCATCTGCCGCCATCGGTAATCTCAGTTTTAATTAATCTTTCAAAGAACCAGATTAAGCTGATTGCTTTACAAGCTGAATTTTTGTGTGTGTACCTTTCAGCTGCCTTCCAGAAGTGATTAAAAGAAGAATTTTTATACGAGCTTTTATGCCCAGTTAAGATTATTTTTGGATCTTGTCTCAATGGTTTATTTCCATCATGTGCCTGTTTTTAACAGAGGAACTGAAAATGAGGAGCGGGGCTGGGTTTTTGTCTCACTGTGGGTGTTCTTTGCGTTCAGACATCCTGCTGTGATCTCTGCTCCAGTCTGCCTGGTTGGCCATCTTCCAGGGAGCCTTCCCCAGTTAGCCTTGCTTAGACACCAGCATTGAAGTCACACCTAAGTGCTAGTTATTCAGGAGGCTTCTAGTCCTGCCTTGTCCCCCCCCCCCCGAGCTTTCATAAATGAACCATCTATTCCTAGACCCACTCAAGCCAAGCTTCCATGGCCACTGTACCTAGGATCTAACCAGCACTGAATTTAATAGATGCTATTGCAAAAGGTTATCTACCTGTCATTTGTCTTCCTTGAGGGCAGTGTTGTATTTCTTCCATCCCTGTGTCCCCAGGACCCAGGATAGTGTCTGGAACAACTGGGAGGTGTTCACTGAACATTTTTTGAATGAGTGGCTCTCCTATCAGCACATGGAAAAGGTGACAGAGGTTGATAACTGTTGCTCAGGGTCAAGGTAGAAAAAAATATTGGCCTGTAGACATGTTTTATTTGGCCTGCACACTGCTTAAAAAATTTCTGAACCAACATAGTACGAAAAGGTAAACTGTACATAGAAAAGTCCAGATTTCTAGTTTCTTTTGCAAGATGTTAAGACCAGGTTGGAATGGAAAGGTGAGCTTGCCTTGGAGGGGCCTGTATTCTGCCTTTTGCTCACCTAATCCCTAAAATAGTTTTGTAAATCCATCTATCCCCTCACACACCTTGTGTTGATAGCTAACATTTTTCATCATAATTTAAGAATTGCAAAGAATGTTATTTCTAGCTTATTGTAAATATCGACATCTTTAAATAAAACTTTACATCATTCTTTTAAATATAACCAGTGGAATCAAAACACCACAGACCCATCATCACCCATCTAAAAAGTATTTGAATTGATTCTTCTTTAACCATTGGAATTTCTACCTCATTCTCTTTTTTTCTCCAAATTCATATTCTATTCCCACAGAATGTTACTGTCCTTGGGTATTATATTTGTCCTTGCAAAAATCTGTATCTACATTTAAATTAAATTTCCTATGGCTACAAGGGTCTAAATATTAAAAAGTTATTGTTCTTCTACACGGTTAATTACTATTATACATTTGAACAAATCCTAAATATATTACAAATGTAGCTATCTGAACTCACAAGAGCATATGAAATTTGCTTGGAAGCATACCTCCTAAGGCAATGCACGGAGCCTTTTGTGTTTTTGCAATTGTTTTGTGTATCCATGGATGAGTATTACTTCTTGCTGAGTAAGAAAGTTCAGCATCGGTTCATTCCTGTTTTTGTGGTTTAACAGATGTAAGCACAAAGAAACCATTTAAAACCAAACACATATATGGCACTGGGAGTTCCTAGAGCAGTCCTGCATTTCTTGCAACTGTTTCTGAGTGATAGGCTACAGTTGCTACTCTCTGTATCTTCTTTTTCAGAAGCTAGGGAGCATACCTCTCTGGGTGGTGTATTGGAATCATCATGGGGGTTATGTGAGGATGCTCATTCCTGGGGCCAGGAGCGGGGCAGTGAACAAATCTATCCCTGAATGCACATGTTCCCAGCTGAGGCTGACCGAGGCCACGTGCTGCTGTCTCTTTTCAGCTCTCCTGCATTATGTAATCAATCGGTATTACAGAGCCCCTACTTTGTACTTGGGCCTGTGCTGGGTGCTGGGGTTATAAAGTTACCTTAAAGATACAAATGTAGTGATCCGAAGGGGCACGTGCACCCGAATGTTTATAGCAGCAATATCCACAATAGCCAAACTATGGAAAGAGCCTAGGTGTCCATCAACAGATGAATGGATAAAGAAGATGTGGTATATATATATACAATGGAATACTATGCAGCCATCAAAACCCCGAAATCTTGCCATTTGCAACAATGTGGATGGAACTAGAAGGTATTATGCCAAGCGAAATAAGTCAATCAGAGAAAGACAATTATCATATGATCTCACTGATATGAGGAATTTGAGAGGCAGAGCAGGGGTTCGTGGCAGGTAGGGAAGCAAAAAATGAGACAAGATGGGACCAGGGAGGGAGACAAACCGTAAGAGAATTTTTTTTTTTTTTAAAGATTTTATTTATTTATTTGACAGATCACAAGCAGGCAGAGAGGCAGGCAGAGAGAGAGAGAGGAGGAAGCAGGCTCCCTGCTGAGCAGAGAGCCCGATGTGGGGCTCAATCCCAGGACTCTGGGACCACGACGCAAGCTGAAGGCAGAAGCTTTAACCCACTGAGCCACCCAGGCACCGCAAGAGGCTTTTAATCTCAGGAAACAAACTGAGGGTTGCTGAGGGTGGGAGGGATGGGGTGGCTAGGTTATGGACATTGGAAAGGTTATGTCCTATGGTGAGTGCTGTGGAATGTGTAAGCCTGATGATTCACAGACCTGTACCCCTGGGACAAATAATACATTATATGTTAAAAAAAAAAAAAAAAAAAAAAAAAAAGCCAGCCTGCACTCAGCCCAGGGAAGAGAAGCCCACCTTCTGCTGGGGAGAAGAATCTGTGTTGCAGTGTGAAGAGGCTGCTGTCAGGAGAGGTTCTTTGAGAAAACCTTAGAAGGATGTGGTTGAGGTGTCTCAGAATTGGCCTCAGAGAGTCAAGGAAGGCTTCATAGATGATTTGGTGCAGCGCCTGAGGCTGAAGGGATGGGTAGGAGTTTACCAGCTGAGAAAGGGAGAGAGGATTTCCAAGCAGATTGTACCACTCTGGTCCTATGATCCAGAAGATGAAAGAACACAGGGTCTGTTTGAGGGTTCAGGAAAGAATAGGGGAGTGGCAAGAGAAGAAGCTGGAAAGGGAGTTATGGTTTCATGGACTTTCTGTGCCACACTTAGTTATGTGGAATTTATCCTGAAGGTGAGGGAATTGAAGAGGAAACATGGTGAGACTTTCCATGCACTTGAGAGCCCAGCTTAGAGCTATAATGGGGAACTTTAAGGCAGGTGTCAAGAGACCAGCTAGATTGCTCTTGGATTCATGGAGGGGTTCTGGGGTAGAGGTGAAGGGTGTGGGAACCAGCAGGGGTATGGGAAGATGGGACAGACAGACGGCATCCTGAAGTAGGTCATGTTCGGTTCTTTGGGATCATTTAAGGTTTGGGACCATCCAAGAAGGAAGGGCTAAGAAGTGTTTGTGCGTTGGCAGCTGGGTAAAAGATGGTGCCCTGTGCTGAGAAGACACACAGGAGCAGGTCTGGGGGAGAAAGGTAAGGAGTTTTGAATGCATAGACTTGCCTTGCGAGCTCAGAGAGGAGATACCCAGTGTACAGGTGAACAGATTCATCATTGTGGCATAAATACAGCTCCAGGGTTATGTCCCTGAAGCAGGGTTTTCTTTGGTTTTGTCTTATTTGCTTGTTTTTAACTGCATTATCTACTTAAGTAATTTAAGTCTGTCTGTTTGTCGGCAGGAAAAGAGCATGGAGCAAAGTGGGTCAAAGTACCTGGAAAGAAAGAAAAATCTCTGATGATATGGCCTGAACAGCAGTGTGGGCACATGAAACCAGATGCACTGAAGGGCTGGGGGCTGGCTTTCAAGCGACTTAGCACAAGCTGTCCCCTTCTTGCCATCCTGGTGTTCACACCTGCCCCGTGGAATGGTATAGCAGCTAAGAACACTGATTCAGGGTTGCAGGTGGACCTTGTTTATCCCGTCACAGGCTGTTTCCCCCCTCATGCGAGTCCCTGCTCTGTTTCTAAACATCTTTCTTGCATAGCGATGATAATAGAACCCACTTTATTTGTGAGGATTAAAGGAGATAATTGATGCTATTTCTTAGCCCAGTTCCTGGCATAGTGAACACTCAAAAAGATTATATCTCAAAATAATTACACGAACAGATCTTACATAATGACTCTAAATTCACAACCAAACATAAAACTGGAATTCAGGTTTGGTTTTCTAAGAGATTCAGTTCTCATTTATGCAAGGATGTGCCACAGAATCCCTATAGAAAATCTTTTTTGTGAGGTTTAAAAATATTTGACCTGCGAATGTTCACTATACTTTAAAATCGTAGTCTGTCATTCATAATAACTATAATGAAATGATGCATTTACAAATGTTTATAAATCTTCATAAACGAGCAAGTGAAATGAAAATAAACTATATTGTATAATGCACTGAACTCCGAAGTTTCTCCCCTATATCATCTCAACTGCGTCTCTGGCATAGGCTTCACAGTCGAGCTGGCATCGTGGCTTTGATGTTACTGGTGAAGAATCCAGGGACAGGGAGCTCCAGGGGGATCATGTGGGTGATGGCATGGAAGCCACTTGACAAGGCTTCCCTGCACTTTGGAAAGAAAAGGAGGAAAGAGAAAAGAAATGAATACCTAGTTGCTTGAGCTTTGAGAAGAGGTAGAAATTAAGGAAGAAACTGCTAATTGAACAAATCCAGACCATTCCTTACTAATCTTCAGAGACTATACAGTGGCACCTAATTCTTTTTAGAAATATGGCACCCCTTATAAATGAATACATCTTGGGGCGCCTGGGTGGCTCAGTGGGTTAAGCCTCTGCCTTCAGCTCAGGCCATGATCTTAGGGTCCTGGGATCGAGTACCGAGTCGGGCTCTCTGCTCGGCAGAGAGCCTGCTTCCTCCTCTCTCTCTCTGCCTGCCTCTCTGCCTACTTGTGATCTCTCTCTGTCAAATTAAAAAAAAAAAATCTTAAGAAAAAAATGAATACAACTTTAAAAAGTTGAAAAACTCTATGAACAAGTGTAGGGAAGCCAAGAGAGAAAGCTGTTTATTCCATTAATTACGTATTAAGGCTTTTATGGGTTATTCTTGGTATGAATAACTTCCTGTGAAAGAATCCTAGAACTTTAGAATACAAGGGACTTTAGGATTACCTTATTAATTTATTGAATTTAAATTCAATTAGCCAACATATAATACATCATTAGTTTTTGATGTAATGTTCAATGATTCATTAGTTGTGTATAACATCCAGTGCTTATCACATCACGTGCCCTCCTTAATGCCCATCACTCAGTTACCCCATCCCCCCACCCACCTCTCTTTCCGGAAACCCTCAGTTTGTTTCCCAGAGTCAGGAGTCTCTCGTGGTTTGTCTTCTTCTCTGATTTCTTCCCATTCGGTTTTCCCTCCCTGTCCCTAGGATCCTCTGTGCTATTCCTTATGTTCCACATATGAATGAAACCCTATGATAATTGCCTTTCTCTGATTGACTTGTTTCACTTAGCATAATCCCCTCCAGTCCCATCCCCATCTATGCAAATGGTGGATATTCATCCTTTCTGATGCCTGAGTAATATTCCTTTGTATATATGGACCACATCTTCTTTAAGGGATCCCTGTTTAATAACAAGGAACAAGGAAACTGTGTTTTTGAAGTGCTAATTCAGTTCCTTTATATTTCCATGAATAAAGGACAGACCTAGCGGCCAGCAAGGGCTTCTCCTCCTTGAGCTGTCACCAGGGCCACTGCCCGTTGAGTTGATGTAGTTCTAGTCCAAAGTAAATATGTTTTAGCCTGTGCCGTCCTATCGTGGGTAAATGTGTGGTTTCTGTAGGACCTTTCGGAAGACTGAGAATAGCCCTTGTGTTTCCATTCCTCCCTTTGGGGATGTCCACAGTTGCCTGCAGTTCAGCCAGCTCATTTTGTAGACCTCAAGACTAAATCACTTGCTCAGGTCAGAAACATGGGGACTCTGTAAGGTAATACATTATATCCAGTGCAGACAGAGCTTGAGGGAACCGTGGGGCCAACCCATGATGTCTCTGTAGAAATGGCGGCCAGAGAGCCATACTCCGCGCCATTTGTGTGTTCAGTGGGAATCGGGGCTGCAACTCCATGTTTGCTCAGAGCGCCTGTGTATTGACTCGCATGCCCACTGCCCTGAGCAGCTACCTGACACGCACATCTGTCAGGTAGAAACATAGAATAATTAACACCTGCAGTTGGCAGGCCCCAGAACCCCTGGCAAGTCAGAGCCCCTGCAGAAAACCTCATTTATCTGGACCTCCGTACCTTTGGAGGGCCAACTGAGAACCCTCGGGGGTAGGCTGGAGTTTGTTCAAGCCCGTAACTGTGAGAAAGGAGTTTGCTGAGCAAATGAATTGTATCAACATGGAAGCAGTGGTGTTGTTTAACCACTTAGCTCTAATATTTGCACACATAGTTAAGGGTTCACTACAAGTATCAGAACCAGGGAGACTCCTGCTTAGCCATACTTGGCTGGTTTTTTAAAGTTGTTTATGAACTTCAAAGCATTTAAATTGTGTTTCTCTAGGTATGTCTGAAGATCAGTGGGGATAGGGCATGTGAAGGTGTCTGACTATAACTGAATGTGTGACTAAATAGACAGACACTGGGATTGTGGTCTAACTAGTTGGGAAAAAGTAACACGTTGTTGTAGGTGCTATTGGTTCTGTGGCTGAGATGATGCTTCCCAGCTGAGCAGTCCCCAGTGTCTCTTCAGACATTCAGCCTCCCTGACTCCCACCGCTCAAGGGCAGGAGTGCCCACCCTGCTGAGATAGACCACCAAGCCCCACTTGCTTCCAGATCCCCGCCCTGGGGGAGCAGTGCCATCCCTAGTTAGGGACCACCATTGCCCCCTCCCCCAGACACCAAAATAAATGACAGATATTAGAAAGTTAAATGTAAAAAAGAAATTATAAAGTAACTGGAAGAAAATAGAATATCTGACAAAAAGATATTGAAAATTTAAACTATTGGGTTCTCTATAAAATCATACTTCCTGATTCTACCTGGGCCACCTCTCACCTCTGCTGTGTCATGTTTTTGCCTTGAACTGCCTGTTAGATTTTCTCATGGGATACTCCAGCCCTTTCTCATACTGCTTGTTCTTGATTTTCTCTGTCACTTTCCGGGGGGCAGAGGCCGGCCCTAGTGACTTGTTGTGACTTCACCTCTCCAAACCTCAGAATCTCTCCCTCTTTCTAAGACATCCTCCTGGAGCTTTGCTCCCCTGGCCTGCTGGCCTCTGGCCACCGCCCTCATCTCTAGCATTTTCCATTTTGTCTGCTCTCACTCTTTCAACACTGCCTGTAAACCTTCTCAGATGCCCTGAAATTCTAAAATAAATCTTTAACATCCATATTTCTGCTCCACCATCTACTAGCTTATCTCGGTCCTTATGTTCATGTCTAAACCCCTCAATAATTTCTCCTTAGCCTGGGTCCTGCAGTGAGAAGCCCACGGCAGCCCTGTTTGGCTTCTCTGAACCTGATGAGCTAAATGGGGATAGTGATGCCTGTCACTATCAGGAAAGGTCACCATGAGTGCTGGATCTAAAATGCAGGTAAGGGGTGTCTGGGTGGCTCAGTGGGTTAAAACCTCTGCCTTTGGCTCAGGTCATGATCCCAGGGTTCTGGGATTGAGCCCCGCATCTGGTTCTCTGCTCAGCAGGGAACCTGCTTCCTCCTCTCTCTTTGCCTACTTCTCTGCCTACTTGTGATCTCTGTCTGTCAAATAAATAAATAAAATCTGTAAAATGCAGGTAAGGTCATGTCACACCCCAACTTGGACTTCTTCAGGAGCCTGCCACTGACCGGGGGGCAAGAATCTCAGCAAATCATACAAGGCCTTGCTTCTTTTGCACATTTTCTTTTCTCGGAATTCCCTCCCTCCAGCTTCAAATTTCAGTCCCACTGAACTATGGATGGCACCATTGTAATTCCTGCCCTCTTCTCCCAGCCCTGTCTGCTTTGCTTTGCCTGTCTGGGTCTTCTGACTGGCCGTCTGCCTCCAACTCCCTCCTGCCTCCCACAGTTGACTCCTCCTCATTATTTTGCAGTAAGTCCTTCTGGAAGCTTCCTGGAGGCCCCTCTCCCTAAATCTATCACTGTACCCATACATTATGTTACAGTGGGCTGTGGTGGTATCCAGCAGGCTCCTCCTGCTGGACTGTGAATGGCCTAAAGGCAAGGAGGAAGCTGCTTCATGGGATGTCAAGGGGTTGGGGAAGAAGTCTTTGGTTGAATGAATATCCAGTCTGGGAGGAGGTTTTGACCCATCTGTTCCAGCTGTGGTAGAAGTTGACAAACATCATACAAATAGGTGATTTTCTTGAGCACTTTACAGCAGTCATGGTCTAAGTACTTTTCCCCAAACAAATCTGGGTAGAATAAAAACAGAATTCTTTCCCAGGGACATGGTTTGCTGACTCTACTTTTCTCATGCCCTGTCTGAAACACCACGGTCACTATTCCAGGTATGCTCCTGGCACAGCTGACTTCCTCTGCTTGTGGAAACATTTGGACCGAAGATAGGTGCCCTGTCAAATCTTCCTGAGAATTGTTCATATCCAGTGTAGACGGTGGGGGGCGGGGCTTCGGTTCACATGGGTGTGGCATGTGGTCACGTGGGACAGCGTGGGTGACTCAGAGCAGATGTAGGTGAGGGACTCTCTTTCTTGACTCAGTTGTCACACATAGTACCTGTTCCAGTGGTGTTCTCATCCACTGGTTTTCTCCTGTGCTCATTCTTTTCAAGTCCTACAGGTATTTTTCTCTGTTTAATGGTTTTTGTCCCTTTCTTGCCTTTTCCATTCCTTATTGACTTACTTTGTTTACTCATTTTTTTTTTAAAGATTTTTATTTATTCATTTGACAGAGAGAGAGAGATCACAAGTAGGCAGAGAGGCAGGCAGAGAGAGGGGGAAGCAGACTCCCCGCTGAGGAGAGAGCCCGATGCGGGGCTTGATCCCAGGACCCCAGGATCATGACCTGAGCCGAAGGCAGAGGCTTTAACCCACTGAGCCACCCAGGCACCCCTCGTTTACTAATTTTTAAACGAATCTTTGGCACGTTTCGTGGGCAGGCACAGGGGAGACAAAAGAGTAAGACCTCCACAGCCTACCTCTGTGTATTTGGTCCCTACATTCATGGGTAGGACAGGAAATGGGATGTGGGCTAGGAATGTGAACACAAAGAAACCAGTTACACTCGTGATGAATGTTGTGATAGAGAATAAGCAGACACAAGAGGGAATGCTATTTTATGTGGGGTGATCAGGAAGCTCTTGTACCACTTGACAACTTTTTAAATTTTAGTATTTATTTATTTATTTAAAAGAATTTTATTTATTTATTCAACAGAGAGAGAGAGAGAAAGCACAAGGAGGGGGAGCAGGTAGTGGGCAGAGAGAGAGGGTGAGAGAGAGGGAGAAACAGGCTCCCTGCTAAGCAGGGAGCTAGATGTGGGACTGGATCTGGGATCATAACCTGAGCTGACAGCAGTCGCTTAACCAACTGAGCCACCCAGGTGCCCTCTTGAGAACTTTTTTTTTTTTTAATTCAATTGAGATATAAATACAATTCAGAGGCCATATAATTCATCCATTTAAAGTGTGCTATTCAGTGGTTTTTAGTACATTATTCTCTGTAAGTTGTGTATATACATATAGATTTATATCTCCCAAAGTTGGGCATTTTAATCATTTTTAAATGTACAATTCAGTGGCATTAATTATATCCACAATGTGATGCAGCCATCACCACTCTCTTTTTCCAAAACTTTTTCATCATCCCAAGCAGAAACTCTGTAACCATTAAGTAATAACTCTCCAGTACCCCTTCCTCCAGCCCCGGCTAACCTCTCATCTACTCAATGTCTCAGTGAATTCGCCTGTTCTAAGTACTTCATGTTAGTGGAGGCATGCATTTGTCCTTTTGTGTTTGACTTATTTCACTCAGCATGATGTTGTCAGTTTCATCCATATGGTATCAGGTGTCAGAACTTTTCATGGCTGCATAATACTCTTTTGTAAGTATATACCATATTTCATTTATCCATGTCACTGGAAATCTTGACACATGCTTTGTATTTTCTTAGGGCTTCCCATAATTCTCAACAGATCCATTTGTTTGCCATATTGCTAGCAAATATTTCATTATTGCATTGACTAACAGTTTCCAACAAAGCAAGGATAGTAGCAAGTCAGAAATGCCATTTGCTGGTGTGAATGTGTAACTATGTGCATTTTTTTTCTTTTACTATGTGCATTTTATAGAGTGTGTGTATTTCTCTGTCTTTCATATGTGAAGTCATCCAGTTAATAAACATATCTGGGGGAGATAATATGCGGGGCCGGGTTGGAATAGCAAGAACTTGGAGCGATTTACCCTACCCCTTGCTCCAGAGGTATGTAAAAAGCCAATTCCTCTGAAGCTTAATATCATCCGAATTTACTCTTGCAGTCTGCTCAAACAGATTTATATCTGTCTCCTTATAATAAATGTGTCTCGCGGGGCTGAAGAAACACAGGGGAAAAAATGTGCTTCTCTGGCGGGCTGCTCCCCAGGGAAAGTGAATTGATAATTCTTTTTTGTTCTTGGTTTCACAAATCAAAGGAGGACACCTCCAGTTCTGTAAGGTAGTGGGGCAAATATATAACGTGTTTGATGACAGATATTAGTTCTCTCCGACTGGAGCGACACACATTTAATGGGTAGCCTAAGGTAAAGCGATTCTAGACCTTAGGGATGACCTGGGGTCTAGCCTTTGCTGAGTCTCAGTTTCACCTTAGAAGGCATTCATCCCTCCGCCCTTTCATATTGATTATTTTTAACCCATCTTTGCTGATCTCCTCTGTGCTTTTGCTCTTCTTGGGTTTGTACTCATTTCCAAAGGTGGCAGAGAACAATGATTTGTTGTAATGGCCACTGTGTGTCTGTGACATTTCTAGAATGCTCATGGTGAACTTTTGCTCTTCCCCTCCTTATCTGTGAAATAAGTGCTAAAAAATCCAGGGTGTTCATTCATTACCAAGCTTTGAGCTTTCCTCATGGGCTCCCCTGACACCATCTCACTGAATGTTGACTCATGGAGGATTTTTTTGGGCCAGTCTGGGTGCTGAGTAACCATCCCTGGGACAGGAGACCTTGGCTAGCCCTCTCAGTGTTGTTTTCTTATTCCATGGGCATGTCTAAGCCTTGGCTTATATACTGCAGGGTTTCGAGGAGAAAAATATTGTAAATGTGTTTGAATTTGTAGTGATAGTCTAACCCGGCTTCTCATGCTCATTATTGATAGTAGCTACAAAGCCAGAAATCAAAATAATGACTCCAAAACAAAGGCTACAAGGTCTGCTGATGTCTTTTGACCAGTCTTGTTAGAACTTGGAGTCCATCTTAGTGACTGGTGTCTCCGGTGACATTTGTTGAGAGAAGCATAGTAGGAGACTGAGCCCAGGGGGCTAATCATGCAGGTATGATCCTCCCCCATCTGTTTACAACCCAGCATGTTGTAAGTGACCCTCCTCTCCTGGTATTTACTGGGGCTCCCCCTGTGGGCTTGTGGCATTAGCGCCCCTAGACGCAATGACCAGAGGGGAAGCAGGCTGTTCCCCTCACCCACCCACCGGAAGCTCTGACACTCTGACACCCTGACACATTCGGGGTTCCTCGTCACAGCCACTAGAGAAAGATAAGTCAGACAGTGTCTATTAAAAATGAAACCAATTGTAAGTCACAGCAGATGCCTGGGCTGAGTATACCAGAAACAGGCCAGGGTATAGTGGGGATGTTCAGTACTGAATTTTCCAGCCTCCTCCTCCTCCTCTTCTTCTTCTTCTTCTTCTTCTTCTTCTTCTTCTTCTTCTTCTTTTTAATCTTTTCCTTAAATGAATCACTTGCTCATCTATGTGGTCCTCCTGGGTTCTCTCTGTCTCTGGAAAGCGTTCACGAGCATCTTCTCACTGTTCTTTTCTACTTGACTCATGACAGGTCGTTGCCGGCCCTGGTCAGGTCGCAGGGGGTGGGTTCTGCCCACAGCACCATGATGCAAAGCACGTTTCCCCCAAGCGCAGCTTCTTACATGGGAATTGAGTCCCTTCTCTCTTAGGGACCTTGTGGTCTTGATGTCCTAGAGTCATGCATGCATCTCCTGGCAGGGCTGGGTGGGGGAAATGGCCAGCCTGCTTTGGCAGAGGTGAGGGCTGGCCCTGCTGAGGTGCAGGGGGACCCAGAGAAATCAAGGGAAGCACATGATGGTCCCAGGGATCCCAGGGCAGGCCAGCAGGGAACAAAGGGCAGATCACTGGGGTGTACCCAGGCTGCTCCCGAGACCTGCTGGGGAATGGCCAGGAACCTTTGCAGCATTCTGTGTGTGCTGTATATCATGACAACACTCTTGGCCCACTTGGGGAATTACACATTTGGGGATCGTACTGTGGTAAGCGGTCTTCCTGCGCTGGATTCCAAGGGAAAGGAGGGAGGTACACTGCTTTAAAAATGAAAAACTGTCAAGAGTAAGTATGAGATACTCTAGGTGGCCCACATGCCCTTGGCCAAGCCTCAGATTCCACATCTGCTGAATGGGACGCTGGTATCTGTCACCACACCAGCTTCATGGGGTTGCTGGGTTGATCAAAATAAAAATGAGATCATGAATTTGAATGTTACCCTCACTTCTTGTGTGGTGTCGGTGTCGGTGATGGTGGTGGCAATGATGAGTCGGTCCAGAAGGTCACGGTCCTGTGCGTTTGAGGCAGTTGCTGGTCATTTGCTGATGTTTATGGATCTTCACTCCTTGCGTGTGGGGTAGTTCTGATGTCAGACACTCCATTTCATTGTCATACCATGTATTTCAGATCAAAATTGTGCCCTTGTTTGTTTGAAAAAAAAAAAAAAAAATACACTGTGTGCACAGAGTTTGGAGATGAGACACCTAGGTCTGCCAGCCTTGAATCAGGTTCCTTGGACGTCTATGCAGAACATCTATGCAGTTCTGAAATGCATAGTCTTTGGATTATACTGTTGGTCTTTAAACTTTAGCTGGCACCGAGATCACCTAGAGGGCTTGTTACATTCTAAGCTGTAGCCCCAGAGTTGCTTAGGGCTAGAGAGCTCGCATTTCTCACAAGTTCCCAGACGATGCCAGTGCTTCTGGTCCGAAGCCCACACTTTGAGAAACACTGCTCTGTACCACGGGGACAACTTTGTCTCGATGCAGATTCATGACAAAGTTTTCCTTGGTGTGCAGGAAAAGGAGGAAAAAAATGTACCAGGTTTTCAGAAATCCAGAGATATCAAATGGGAAAGATAATCTTCCTTTTCCTTGAAATCTTGTCTTCCCTATTTGCTGATGTTCAGTATCCTCCTTTTCATCATATGATGGGTGCCATATTGGTCCTTGGGATATACCACCGACCTTAGTGGAAAGTTCACAGTTGGTGACTCTAATGCATTCCTTGATTTTTTTTTGGGGGGGGGGATATTCTACAGCTCACTGCAAGCCCAAAGTCTGAGGACCATCATCTAATAAATGTGTGGTTTAATTCCTTTAATGAAAAAATTTCTGCATTTAAACAGGAGATGGGGGAAATAAGAGACACAGGAGCAGGTGAAATAAGAGACACTCAGACACTTCTTCGTTTGGCTGAGTCTTAAACTGTGTTATTTTCTGAAGATAATACTTGTGGTAAACTTTCTCTGTTTTGTCAAAACCCTCATGTCTTGAAGCAGACTCACTGTACAGAGAAGATAGAGGCCTGTGTACAGCCATATACATTAGTTGTAACATATTTTATCTGAAGTCATCTTTTTCTCTCCGCGGCTTCAGAAATGGCTGGAGAGAGTGAGAGCTACAAGGATCCTGGCTAGAGTTTTTTTTAATCTGACATTTTATCTATTGTGCCTATTGTCTCCTAGTTGGTGGGAGATGTTAAATTTTGTATAAACAGCTTGCATTTTGTGAATGTTTCACAGTTTTCTCAAGCCTCGCTATTTGAAAAAAATCTAACGCTGAGGCCCACTTGTAGGCCTCTTTCTGGACGCGTTCTGATGAGCTCTCACCATTATTCTGGGGTATTTTAGGCAAAGTGTTAAAGACAATTTAGCAGCTTCTCCCATTAATTTGAATTTGGATAATTTCCTTGAAAAATCCTCTTTCTTGGTCACAGTATCCCAGCACTTTGTATCAATTTTTTTGGATGCTTGATTACCTTAATTCTGTACTTGGCTTTGCCTTTGTAGATGTGCTCTTAGCAAAGGCTCTTCAGATCTTGCTTGACGGCCAAATTCAGTTCACATTCAGGAAGTAAATTAGGGAGAATCAGTTTCTTTTTCTGTGCTCAAAAGGTTCCCTTTAGCATTCATTTTGATTTTCTATTGGAAAAAGAAATCTAGTTGACCCTCTTTGATTTTTCTCTTGTAAATCTGTCTTGTTTCCCTGTTGGATCACATTACCTCCCCAATTTGTAGATTTCCCCCTGCCACGCTCGTTGGTCTCATTAGACCTGGAGGACCACCTTCCCTAGATTATTAGCTTCCCTTTTCTTGAAGAATCAGGCTGCATGTTGCCTGAGCTGCTCTACTCTGTTAATATCATTTGCAATATGTGTGATTTTTTCCTTTAAAAAATAAAGTTACTTACTAAGGCAGTCATTTATTTTAGTATCCGGAGTATATGTTACTGATACACATTTATTCTGTAAGTATTTATATTTTCTAAAAATTATTTCTTCTAGGCGTTCTGTGTCTATGGCTATTTATCATGGACTGCTGCACATTTTGCTTCATTATTCTAAGCTCACTGCTGAGAAATAACCTCCTTGTTTGAGGAAATAGAAATCATGGTTATAATGTCTTCTTTGAAAGACAGGCATTCGACTGTGGGGCACAAGCATTTATTAATACATGATTGTGGCTCTTCTTGTGGGCAAGACTGGTGTAGTCGAGCAGAATAAAAGATAGTTTCAAAACTTGGTTTTAAAAATATTTGTTGTTTTTTAGTGTCTTCGCAGTTTTTTTCCTTAAGGAAATACAGGATTGTCCCTTTAAAAAAAATCAGTATTAAACATATTAACAGAGAGGTCTCTGCAAATGTCATTTAAAATTGAAACATTTAGTTTGGATTTAACTTTTTATGGAATTATTCATGTAATGCCATTTGCATTTGCTGAGATTTTGTATTATTAATAGAATAGACAAATCAGCATTTTGCGGTGTATGTAAGACTTTGCTTGTTTTTCCTGTCTTGATTGCTGGTTGCACATAAAATTCAGAGAAGGAAAAATTATGTAGCACAGAGAGGAAGGGTGTTGGTAGAATGATTCAAGGCTGCCAAGTCCTATTTCTCCTTCTGTTACAGCCCTCTAGCTGGACGGCTTTGTTTCTAAGCTATCCGGGATGGGGCTTGATGATCCCAGCCCAGGAATCAGAGCAGCCCCGCGAGTAACCCCACAGACTGTGTGTTAGGGAGACGGTAAAGGTAGGAAGGCTTAGTGTGCATGCAGGAGTTGCTCTGAAGCAGGGATTTCTCTGGGCACTGGAGGGAAGGTTCTAACTAGTACTTGGCAGTGGAAAGAGCTGGAAGCCATTGCCACACTCAGTGTCACAGTTTTTCCAGGGTGAGTGGGATTCTCTCCACCCGTGTACTCTGCTGCCCTCTCGGCCCTGTTCTTTCTCTTTTCTTCCCTCTTTATTCCTTCATCCACCCCTGCTCCAGCCTCCCAGCTTTCTGGCCATGTTCTGCCAGAAATGAGCCTCATCGTGGGTGTGTCCACAGGGTCTGTTGGTGGGTCTGCTAAAAGCCTTCCAGTACGGAGATGCTGAACCCTTTGACTTCTGTGTGACCGTGACATTGTTGGGGTTCCATAGTCACACTGCTCAGGCATGGGTCCTAGTTCAGTGATGGGATGCTGGACAGGTGCTTAAGCCCTTGCAGCCTCTGTTTTCTCATCTGTGAAATGGAGATAGTAACGGCACTTGTCTCGTAGGACAGCCCATGGAAAGAGCTTATGAACACAGTGCTGGCACAGAATAAGTTTTCAAAACGTAGTAACTATTATTATTGCCTAAACAAGATTGGACTATGACCTTCTGAATTTTCTTCTATTCTCTGTGTCTGTGTGAGAGAGAGAGGGACAGAGATGATAGCACAGCCACTTGTGGGGTGGACAGTGGGGGATGTTTCAATGTCCTCTCTTTGAAGAGAGCCAGGATTTGGGGGGTGCCACTATGCCAGAGAAAAGAGGTTCCAGAGAAGGAAAACAGAGGGGAGCTCTCTGGCCCAGTGGGAGGGGACAACAAGTTGCTTAGGGTGGCATTCAGCCAGGGGGATTTCTCCCAAGGTAGCCCTGGGGCCCGGGCTGGGGCCGAGGAAGCATTTGCTGGGGTTGGGGAAGGGGGCGTGGGAGCCAAGGTTAAGCCATAGTGAACCGCAAGCCTCCTGGTGTTTCTTCTGCTTCATGGCTCCTGCATAAATGAGTCCTGGGCAGGCCCACAGCTGGCCACACCTGATAAGCATGAGAGGGGGTTGCCCAGAGATCTTGGACGTAGAGACCCCACTCCAACTTTGCAATCACATGCTCCCTGGGCATCTATATTTTCTTTCAGAAGAAACCTCTTCCAACCCCCTGGCATTCCAGGGTAACTGACATAGCAAAAGGAACACGAATGAATAAGCCTCCCCAGGGTGTCAGAGCAGAATATATTGCTCATGTCCAAAGCGATGTTGAAACCAGCCCTTGCCTGCAGAGAGCTCTCCGTTCAGTGGGTCAGGTGATGCACAGATACGTCATCAAAAGAAACCCGTGGTTACCATACTGGGGCGCCATACGGAGGATGAAACATGGCCCAGCTGTTGACAGATTAGAGACGCAGATGAACCCACGTTAGCACTAGAGAGGGACTTGCTTTCTTGCTTTCTGAGTGACTCTTCCTAAATTATTATTATTATTATGCTCATTTGCTAAATTGCATTTGTCTAAGTTGCTAACACACTTACTACTATATAACTTTAAATCTGAATTTTTTTTTCTTCCAATGTTATATCCAGGGCAACTTACCATGAATTATATAGTTATCTGCAAATACACTTTTCAATGACTTTTTAATATCTCCTTGTCTGGATGTGTCTTACTTATCCACTCTCCTGTTTTTGACATTTGGCTTCTTTCTTTCTTTCTTTCTTTTTTTTTTTTTTTTAACTATTGTGCATAACATGTGGGGGACATCCTTGTCCATACTTTTCTCTGCACAATCCTGACTATTTTCTTTTTTAAGTCACCTGGTTTCAATATAATTTTTTTCAGTGCTTACTTTGGCAACACATATATTAAAATTGGTATCTTTTTTCAGCCTTATTGATGACAGATAAAGTGGGGAGATATTAAAATGTATATTGTGATGACTCTATGTATACATTGTGAAAAGCTTCCTCCATCCAGTTAATTATCACATCTATTGCATATTTATATATATATTTTGTGAGAGCATTTAAGCTTTATTCTCTTAGAAAATTTCAGTGATATAATACAATGTTATCAACTATAGGCATCATGTCAAACATTAGATCCTCATATCTTACTGTTCTTATAGCTGAAAGTATGTACCCTTTTATGAATCAGTCTTTCCCTCATCCCCCAGCTCTTGGCAACCACCATTCTACTCGCTGTATCTATGAGTTTGACATTTTCTTTTTTTTTAAGATTCCACATATAAGTGATACCATGCAGCATTTGCCTTTCTCTGTCTGACTTATTTCACTCAACGTAATGTTTTGAAGGTCCTTCTGTGTTGTCACAAATGGCAGCGCTTTCTTCTTTCTCGTGGCTGAATAATATTCCATTGTACGTCTAGCCCGCACCATCTTTATCTCCTCATCCCTCAGCAGACCCTTAGGTTGTTTCCATATCTTGGCCATTGTGAATACTGCTGCAATGGGTCTTGTGATAAATCCTGAGAAGGGAAATTTAAGTTAAATGATATACTTTTATTTTAAGGGCTTCCATGATGCCATCCTGACTTTTAGATAGATTTTTTACTGATTTATTATCCTACAACTACTACTAATGAACATGTCTGTCATAGCTCATCCTTGAGAGTGATTATCACTAGTTTTTATTTTATTTTTTGCTAATTTGGAAGTCCAAAGTGGAACCTTTTAAAAAACTAATCAAGGTATTGTAAGAACACACGTGATGTTCAGTAAAGCAAAGATCCCCATTATTACATCTGCCAGGAGTTTCAGACCCCCACTTGGGTAGAAGATGGGGAGTGGCAATCTGCTTCTGCTGAGAGATGGATGGCCACAGGTTTACTGTAGACAGAGGACTTGAACTGAGGTTGGCCTGTGGTCAAGGCATTGCTCATACGAGACTTTAGAAGAGTTACCTGTTTCTTTTTTGCTTGACTTCTGTGAGTGAATGAACTTCTCTCTTTTTGACCTGAAATTTAGAAAGGTGCCTGAGAGGTCATGCATTTCCATTTCAGACATCATCATCTCAAACAAATGGAAATCCAGCCTGCTTTTTAAAACCCTGGGGATGGGAGATCTCATAAGCATTATGATTTTTCATTTATTTTCTTCAAAATTTGGCAGACATAATCTCATCAGTTGCTATCCTTCCATACTCCCTCCACTCCAAAAAAAAAAAAAAAAGGCAAAATTGAGAAAATTCAGCCCAGTGAGGTGAGATTGCTAGCCTGAGACTTCTTACGGGAGGTTCCAAGAATAGAACTGGGTTATTCCAACACCCACTGGCTTTGGGCAGGAATATTTTCCAAGTTACCATGAAAAATGGGAAAATCCACTCAATAACCAGAGCCAAGTCCTGTTTCTTGACTTTTCCACAAGCTTTATTAACAAGACATAGGGCACACAGTAGAAATGAGTCAGACCCATGGTTTTCCTAGGGCATAAAGCACTGAGCACAAATAGCTAGCTCCCCATTGGGCCTCAGCAGATTCTGAATGAAGCCAGAAAGTGATTCAGCCTTAGATCAAAAGAGAAAACACACACACACACACACACAGAACACAGATACCAAAAGGTAAAAAGAGTTCCCACTATTTTGAAGTTGCAGAAAATATTAATATTGGAAAAATTGGTTTGTCAGATTTTATTCTGTGTATTGGGTTTTTATGTAGTGTTTCCATCATTGTTATTTATCTGGAGCATGACTCCAGATGGAACGCACTTTCATAATGACTGATACCGAAACTGAAGTTTAAAAAGTTTTTAGTAAGCGATAAAGAATTATATATAATTTTTTTTTCAGGCTTTGCGCACAGCTGTGCAACTTTTTAAAACATGGCACTTTTGTGGTAAAGGTAGTAGATGCATGATATAATAGCCATTTCAGTATTTTACATTGATGGACCAATTCTAATGAATGAACATGTATAATAATAATTTTTTTTTAAGATTTTTATTTTTTTAAGTAATCTCTCCACCCAACGCGGGGCTCAAACTCACAACCCCAGGATCAAGAGTCACATGCTTTACTGATTGAGCCATCCAGGTGCCCCTAATTATTTTTATTATTTTATAAA
Source organism: Enhydra lutris kenyoni (assembly GCF_002288905.1). Classification (NCBI taxonomy): domain Eukaryota; kingdom Metazoa; phylum Chordata; class Mammalia; order Carnivora; family Mustelidae; genus Enhydra; species Enhydra lutris. Next base: position 12,156,465 of record NW_019154126.1, on the reverse strand, counting down.
TTATAATATTTGTTTTAATAACTCCAATAAGGCCTTATTGGCAATGGATTTTCTGGATTCGTAAGATTTTGAGGTCCCTTAGGCTTGCAAATTTAATTAATCCTTTTTGGTGGAAATTTTAGTCACATATATCCTTCTTCGAGTTGGTCTAGGAGAATTCAGCATCCCAGACTGCTTGCAGTTTCTGGTTCTTCTAAGAGCCTCTCTCTTGCAAAGGACCATCATGTAATCTAGGAAGACTGAAGATTTCAGGAGAAAACCCAAGCGCGTTACAGCAGCACTGTTACTGCTGATGCCTGCCTGAGAGTCATTCTGCTTTTATATAGTGTCAGATGTAATTTGTTTCCATTCCTGGAGGGCTGTCATCTTTCCTCTGGGCTCATGTTGGTATCTGGGGCAACCGAGGAGTCCAGTGCTCCGGCCATCAGACAAGAAGGAGGGTAGAAGGGTGCAGGCATGCTCCTGCATCAACTCCTTCTAACAGAAATGAGCATATTGCTTTCCTTTATGCCTACAGAAGCCCTGCTTGCCAGTGTGATCTGCCCACTTGGGTTCCTTGCAGAGCTGATGATACTATCTCCAGTCTTCTACCTCTTAGGAGGCAGGAGGCCCTGAGCAGCATCATGGTTTCCAGTTAACCCAAGCCTGGGCACCTCCCTCTCTGAGTGAGGAATTCCAAAACCAGGCAAGTATAGGCTTCAGGGGTTAGGGCCTAGTGTCTTTCTCACTTACACATTCAAATACAGGAAGAACATTCTCTCAAGCATGAATCGGTCTGGGTTTTGCTCTGTGAGCTTAGTGAGAGGAGTAAAATTCTGTTAATAAAGCACCTTGCTTATGTGACTGATCCTGAGGGTCAAAGCTTTGCGGGCAGAGCTTTTCATCAGGATGGGGGGAGCTTACAACCCGTGTATCCCCTAGTCAGTAGTTTCACCAGGTATAACCAATATAGCCAGACCATTGCCTTCATTTTCCACTGACCTGTGTCTTCTGTCACTGGCCATGGTTTGGGCAAAGCCACGTTGCCTGAGTTCTGTTTGATAGTTCCAGTCATGTCCTTGGTGTTTTCTTTTATGCCCTTGAAGGCGGGTGTTCAGGAGATTTTCCCCTTCATATTTGGTAGGTTACACCACCATGAAAATTCTCTCCTTGGCTCAAACCACAAACAGTTACTGAGGGGCTAATAAATCTGTTGGTGAGGAATCTTTCAGTAGGGATTTTTAGTTGTGTATAACAAGATGGACAGAGTGTTTCCTTTCTCTGGTTCCTCTTGATTTTCAGCGTCTGTTGGTAATGGGGTAATTACACTATGATCAAAAAATAACTCACCAGCTCTGACGAGCAGGTGCCCCACGTCCACAAGCATTACTGCATAATAACAGGTATTACGAGGGGACGCAGCTCCCTGGATGGGAATAACTATGAATTTCAAGCTCCAGCATGCCATGGGAACGCCCAACCAAAACGGAAGGGAAGCTAGGAGATTTAAAAAAAAGAAAAAAAAGTCTTAACAGGTAGATGGAAAATGGTATTCTGGGTTGTGTTTTCCCCATTTGAACTCACTTTAGGAAACAAGTATATATGTAATGATTTTTGTTTGTAAAAATTTTCGCGGTATTCTCTATTTCTTTTGAAGGGGTGTTGGTTATGTACATGGAGATAGTGCTCATATCCGGGAAGGAAAGATCATTTTTATGGTACAGAACAGCCGTGGAAAGGGGGATTTCTGTCCCTTCTCTGTACTTTCGGGTACTTGAGAGTTTTCTCATCTCCTTTCTATGCAGCTCATCCAATATTATTAGGGACCACTTAATTGTATCAAAAAGAAACCCCCTGAATTTCTACCTGTGACAAATTCTGTTACCTCTGGCCGCTGAGTGAGACAGTCTGAAATACCCAGGGACACATCACCTCTGTTTGTCTGAAAGTGTCAGTCATGGAAATTTAGTTTTCCTCTTGCCAACCAGACTGAAGGCAGCTTGAAATGATAGCTGGACTGTCCCAGATTTGGATCTAAGGGACATTTCCCTTCATGTTTGTTCAGACAGCCATGATTGTTCTATCCTGACTGATTTGGTTGTTTTAGGGGTTGGTTTCTGTGGAACCGAAATCAAGAAAAAGACTCTGAATGGTGTGTATTTGAATTTAGAGGGGCTTTTGCTGTTCTTTATATGTCTGTTATGACATTTGTGTCTAGTCAGGACTTCCTGTTCAAAGTCTTATTCTGCCTTGGTAATGTCCCCCAGCCTCCAAAAGATGATACCTTCTAAGGCTAAATGTCTTGCCTGATTTGCTTCTTTATCCCCTCGCTTCTGTACGTGCCGCAGCGAGTACTTCTGTACCCCTTGTCACCCTGGGGGACTTCTCAAGGTCACTGCCCCATGCCCAAGGGCCATTTTCATTTCATGTATATGCTGCTAAGTCCCGTGTCCTGGTTTCCGCATATCCAGTGGCTCCCTGGATGTCCCTACATGACTCAGCCCAGCATGTCTCAAGTGCACTCTCCCTCCATTCCCCCTGCTCTCCCCATGGGCTCCTCTATCTCCCATTTCTCAGTGACCCACATCCTCCTCCATCTGCCCTTGCCTGGTATCCAGTTAGGATTTGGGTTCCTTCCTCTTGCTTTCATCTCTCCTCCCAGCCCCCATTTCCAGTCACTGGCCCTCATCATCAATTTCAGTCTCTTGACTGTCTCAGTGTCGGTCTCAGTGACCCCACCACCGACCCTCCCAACATAGGCAGGAAAGGCAGGAAGCCCCCATCATCTCTTCCCTGAATTTCTCCAATAACGTCTTTACTGTTTGCTCTCTCGTTCTTCAGTTTTGGCACCTCTCCAACTTATTGTCCCCAGGGGGTCGTGGAATGATTTTCCTGGAGCACAGATTGGATGTTGTTCCTGCTCTGCTCCAGCCCTGTCAGAGACATCCCATTGTCCACAGAGTGACAGATGTGGAGAGACTGCATGTCTGGGGTGTCTGTCTTACTAGTGCAGATATGTCTCTCTTAAGGTCCCCAATTCAGATGATAAACCCTATTGTCTCCCACCTTATAAGGACTTCCGAGAGGTGCCACCCACCCCCAGCGTCCTCACCGCTATCCTTCTGGTCACATTCTGCATCAGCTGTGCGGAACTCCGAGGGCTTGGCCATGTTGTCTGCCTCCAGCCTTTACCCGCATGGGTCCAGCTGCCTGGAGTCCGCTGCCTCCTCTCCCGGCTGTCCCCTGCACTTCCCGCTCCCCTCAGCTTTGATTTCCTTTCTTCCAGGAAACCTCCCTGTTTGCTCCTCCTTACTAGACAGGATGCCCCCTCCTATCTGCTCCCCCAGCTCCTGCACTCTGTTGGCTCTGGGTGCTGCCTATGGCTTTGTATTTAATTCTGTGTGCTAGAATTAAATTCTAGAAGAAATTCTGTGTGCTAGGTGCTCGTCTCCTTCAGGGCTAAGGGCTGTCTGTCGGGCACCGCTCTCTAAGGTGTGCCCAGTGCCTGCCAGCAACAACAAGTTTGGACCACTGTTTTTAACTGGTGCTTAAAAGGGCAAGATTAAAGTAGGATTCCACCCCCCCTCCCCTCCAGCTGAGAAACTGTCTCAGTCATCCTGACTCTTACATGATGAGAGGAATCCTTGAAGTCCCTGCACTGGGAACAGTTTCCATTGCGTTGCTGGAAATGCTAGATCAGAAAATTCTCGTCCTGCGGTCAAATCATTCAGGCTCATGGCGACGGTGCGGGAGAAGAGATCTTGCCAGGTGTATGTCACTTCTTCAGCTAACATGTGCTGAGCCTGCAAGGATTTGACGATTTCCTCTGTGGCACACTGTTCGTGATAAGCTGTAATTTTGAGCACTAGGATGATTCCTCTTTAATGAGGCATTCGTGAGCTTTGGAACAGTTGGACCAGAGATGGAGGCAACCCCCTGACCCTAGGAAGGCGGCTCCCACTACTTGCGGGGCTGCAGAGGGTTCTCAAGATGACTGGGCACCCCTGGTGTTTCAGACGGGGTCCCAGCAGGAAAGGAACTCACTCCAGGCAGTTCCAGTGAAGAGAATTTAGTAGAGGGGTTAATGACAGAAGTACAGGCTGGGTGAAGGAAGTCAGCGAAAGCTGTTTGAACTTGTGCCACCCCTGGGCACAGGGACAAGGGAGGGGGGAGCCCAGTGAGCCATGGAGAATGGTGCCAGAATGAATGGCTTGGGGACACAGCCATTGCTAGAGCCCTGGTCCAAAGCATGGAGGGAATGGCAGAGGAAGTACACTGATCTCTCTCCTCTTGGCCTCTCTGCTCTTCTGATGGGTCCCCTATGGGCCAGCCCAAAGCCAGAGGGCCTGGGTGATGTCGTCAGCAGGCAGGCCTCTGGGACACAGAGTAGGACAGGAGGGTGGAAGACAGACCTGGGATGGCAGGGGATAACCAGCCGTGATGCATCCTTCCAGTGGCGATGCTGGAGGCCGCAGCTGTTCCCCTTCATTTGGTTTCACCCAATTTACTCCCTGAGAAATGTCATAGGGCATACTCTTCTACCTTTATGGAGCTTACCCTTCCTTGGCAGGAAAGTGCTAGATCGGGCCTGACCTCCTGCAGGGACATACCTACAAATGATTCATGCCTCATAGTTCCTTCTTACCAGGGTTTCTTTCCCACCTTCAAAATCCTGCCTCTTGTCATTCCTCAAGGTGTCCAGACCGTGGCATCATCTCCCTCTCCCTGTCCTGGCAGATATAGTGGCTTTCCAGTGGCTTCCTCCCCCTGTTTTTGTGCCTCCTAAGTTGGGTCTCTCCATGGGAGCCAGTGCATTCCTGGGATTTGGCAGGGGGACCCGGCGCCCTGTGCCACATCGCCTTCCCGCCACAGGCGGGATACACCCCAGTTTCTTTGGCTGGGCCGAGAGACCAGATGTGGGGGGCTCTGTGTGTCTCTCACTGCCCAGCATTTTTGCCCCCCACCACTGCCCCTTCAGCCACACTGGCGAACCTGAGCACCCCAGCTCACCAGGCCTCTCCCACCTCGCCCTGTGCCCGTGCTTTCTCTTTGCTGCCTCTGCCTCCCCACCTTCTTTCTCTGGGGGCTGGCTTCTCCTCACACTTCACCTCACAGTTTACATGGCACCCCCATGGCCTTCTTTCCCAACCCCTGAAGGTCACAATGGCCCTTCCCTGCCCCCTCATCTCTCCTGTAACACCTGGAACCCTGCACGCCCATCTCAGGGTGCCTGCACTCAGCTCGGGGCTGGCACAAGTCGACCAGTTCAGATCTGAGGAAAGTGCCCCTGAGAGACCAGGGCAGAGTCCACCGCCAGGCTCCTCCTGAGGTTTTGCTTCTACAGAATGCCTGGGCTGTGGGTGTATGACTTTTCCCATTAATTTAATTTACTGATTTGGTGTCTGGTGGGCCACAGGACTGAGGGAAGGCAGTTAGAAGAACAGTGTGGGTGTCTCTTAGGTAGTGGTGGGTCAGTCCCTCCCTTTGTTTTGTCTCCCATATTCTACCCTGCTCACCTCCCCTCCTGTTTTTCCCAGCCTCTGACTTTCTGGCCTTATCTCCATTGCTGTATGTAATGAAGACACACACATGCCCCTTTGCTGTCTCTTGCTGCTCTCTCTTGGACAGGAGTCAGCAGTCAGGATCATTGTGGAAAACCTTTATCACTTCAGATCCAGCTCCTTGGGGAATTTAGGAGTGCCTGGATTGGATAAGCTGGTGGGGACTTTGTACCTGCCACAAAAGAGACATTGCTCAGCAAAGCAACATGATAAGCAAGCCCCTGGTGGGGAGCATCATCTATGAGAGGAGAAAGAGTCTTGGAGCACTTCCCCGTGATGGTGGACAGCTAACGCCAGGCTTGCCACAGGGCAGAGCCCGGCTGCTCTGAGCTCCTGCTCCTTCCAAGGGTGGAAAAGGGATCAACGCCTTTCAGCTTTCACTAAATCAAATTAGCCACTACCCCAGGTCATTTGAATTAATTACACGACCTTCCCCATGTCTTCCTTCTGGGTCACATGCTGTAGTCTTGAGAATGAAGCCCTACGTCGTTGATTTTGCAAGTGAAGAAAACTGAGACCAGACAGACACCTGCCCGAATTCCAGAGACCACACGCTTCCTTAGGGCCAGAGCTGGAGCTGGAATCTTCATGTCTTGAGGGTTGGATGTCTCTATTGTTTCTCTCTTGGAGCTTTTTTGCAGAGATGTGATAACAAATCAGGAGATTTGCCTCATTTTCTTATTTTTTAAAAATGTATGCTTTCTCCACCTTGCTCTTATTGTCTTATTATTGTAGCAGAGAAAGGACGAAGAAAATTAAAACAATAAACCACAGCGTTAAAGGCCGTTTTTGTGGTGACGTTGATCAAACCCGTATCTCACCTACATATGCCACTTGGAGGCAGGAGCTGGTTTTCACAGCAGCACTGTAATCCCTGCTCGGTGAGGGCTGATGTGGAAACCGAGGGCTCCTCTGAGCTCATCCACACTATGTGCTAGACCGTCCAGTTGCCAGAGGGAACTAGGGCAGAGGTTGGGTCTGGAGGAGTCCGAGTCTCTCATCACTTGGTCATTGAGGGAAAGCAGACAGAAATAGGGATGAAGAGATGAAGTGGGTACAGCGCTGGTTCTCAGACCCTCCCCCGCCCCGCCCATGGGAACCGAGTAATCACACAGACGACCAAGTGGTAATAAATGACCCTCTCACGACCCCCAAGGAATGATTTGTTTAAAAGATTCTCCCAGTGGGGCGCCTGGGTGGCTCAGTGGGTTAAGCCGCTGCCTTCAGCTCAGGTCATGATCTCAGGGTCCTGGGATCGAGCCCCACATCGGGCTCTCTGCTTGACAGGGAGCCTGCTTCCCTCTCTCTCTCTGTCTCTGCCTGCCTCTCTGTCTACTTATGATCTCTCTCTGTCAAATAAATAAATAAAATCATAAAAAAAAAAAAATTCTCCCAGTATTCCAGAACAAACACCGTGGCTGTTCAGACCACCAGCCTGACTGGTGAGAAGGAACCAGGCGGGTGTGGGTGGAATGAGTGTGTCCTCTCCTCCTCCAGGGGTGGGGAGAAGGAGGGCAGCTGGCCGTACTTTGGCCTCTCACCTTGCCTGCATGACCATGTCTGACTTTTCTTCTTTTTTGCTGATTCCCTGAAGGGATTAGCTAGCAAAGTTAGAAGTCATGGCTATTATGCATTTTTCTATATGACATTTTTAAGATTTACAACCTTCTTTCTTCTATTGAGGATTTGAAGATCTTCTTTGCAACTTTTTATAGGCCTTTTTTTTTTCCCTGAGAGTCTTACACAAGGTCCATAGAATTAAAGTGAATGCAAATGTTCTGTGAAGATTTAACAATCTCTGAACTATGTTGCTGGAGAACTACAAAGGACCACAGGTAGTGCCCAGATACCTTCTGTGCATGGGGTTGGGCGGGGCATGAATGCCGTCATCCTGCCAGGGAGAAATGGACAGACCACACACCAGGTGCTAGGCCCGGGTTTTGTCTCAGCCAACCTCAGAATGACCCTATTTATACTATTTATACTGTTTTCTTAGAGATTAGGCAGGGGCCTGGAGATCCCCACCCCCTACCCCCCAGTCTTCCAGCTGAAAACCTTCTCTCATCTCAGGTGCTTTAATGCCTCTTTCCTGGAGATTCACTGATGGTTCTCATTACTACCAAGTGCCCTTCTGCAGGCCATGGGATTTAATCACCAAAAATTTCTAGCTTTCTTTCTTCCCTCACTTCCCTCTCCAGGTGCATAATATTTTTTTTTCTTTTTCAGATGGAAAGGTTTGATTATTTATTTATTTATTTTTCACGTCTTTTTATTTAATTTTTAAAAAATTTTAATCCCAATATAATTAAGTGTTATGTTCATTTCCAGTGTACAATATAGTGAATCAACAATTCTGTACATTACTCAGTGTTCATCACGATAAGGGTGCTCTTAATCCTCTTCACCTGAATCACCCATCACCCCCCATCTCCCTCTGGTGACCGTCTCTTTGTTTTCTATAGTTAAGAGTATTTTGGGTTTGTTTCTTTTTTCCCTTCATCCATTTGTTTTGTTTCTTAAATTCCACATATGAGTGAAATCATATGGTATTTGTCTTTCTCCTGACTTATTTCACTTGATGTAATACTCTTTCAGTCCATCCACATCATTGCAAATGGCAAGAGTTCATTCTTTTTGATGGCTAAATAATATTCTGTCATGTGTATATACCCCATCTACTTTATCCATTTATTAATTGATGGACACTTGGGCTGCTTCCATATCACAGCTCTCACAAATAATGCTAGTATAACATAGGGGTGCATATACCCTTTTGAATAGATGTTTTTGTAGTCTAAAGGTTTGGTTTTTTTTTTTTTTTTTTTTTGCATTTTCAGACAAAGCAGTCTAGGTTTTCTTATGGTCCTCTCTCCTGACTTTGCTTGGTGATTTAGTTGACAGAGGATGAACCTAGTCCTAGAGAACGAGAATCTGATCATTCCAATGCATGAAATTTTGGAATCCTTGTTCAGGTTCCACCTGATTTGAAGCAGACTGGGACCTTCGGTCTCTCCCCCAAATGCCTTACGTATGGATCCCCACAAAACTGGCACTTGGTGTATATTTGCCAAATGAAAACCACAGAGAAGAAGGGAAAAACCAGATCATGGATTCAGAATCTTTGCAGTCATATAGTATGATGGGTAATTTTATGTGTCAGTTTGGTTGGGCTGAAGGGTGCCCAGATAGCTGGTAAAACATTATTTCTGAGTGTGTTGGTGAGGGTCTCTGGAAGAAAGTAGCACTTGAATCAGTAGATGAGTAAAGCAGACTATCCTCCCCCATGTGGGTGGGCCTCTTTCAATTCTGAATGTCTGAGTGGAACAAAAAGGCAGCAGAAAGGTGAATTTGCTCTCTTCTTTCTTGAGCTGGGATGTCTGTCTTCTCCTGCTCTTGGACCTTGGAGCTCCTGGTTCTCAGGCCTTTGGACTCACACTGAATCTTCCTGTTGGCTTTTCTGGTTCCCCAGCTTGCAGATAGAAGACTTGGAGGGGGGGTGTCTCTCGGCCTCCGTACCCACAGCACTGGGGTTGTGAAAATATGTGTGAAATGTCTACCAGAAGAGCTTGTTAGAGACTCAATGGCCAGAGTTTTTATTGGGGGCTGGTCAGTTAGGCACTCTCTGTCTAGCATGTATCCAAATTCCAGAATCCCAGAAGGAAAGTAGATATTCAGCAAAAACCTTTTTTTTTTTTTTCCCTTTTCCCCATCGTTGGAAGCCTTTGTACACATTAGTACAGTTTTTTTTTTTTTTTTTTTCCTTCAACTCGAACAGAACAAGACGCTTAGAAGGTTGTCTGTCATGGGGGCAGTGGTCCTATGGGTTTCAACAAATTTTCAGGCCTTTGGGATCTGATCTGGGCTGGGGCCATCCTTCTCAGGGTGCCCTTAGTATTCCCAAAGGCCTAGAGTAATACTGAATATTTTTGTATATACCAACAGAGGAAAGCTTTCTTACTTTTCTGTTGCTTTCTTACCTTGAATAACCAGCCCTAAATTTTTTCTCTTCCAAAGACTAAATTAAAACCCCAGTATATGGGATTTGGAATCAGACACACCAACTTGACTTGTGACTTGTGACTAGTTGCTTGGCCTTTCTGAATCTCTTCCGCAAAAGATTTGTAGCTTTGCAGTGATGTGTGAGAAGGGTTGAGCCCAGATCATGGATGCCCAGTAGATAGCCACTCTTGTCATTAGCAGGGGCCAGGAGCTGGCCGGGGTCCACTGAAAATTATTAAGTAGGCTGGGCGCTGGCTTATATATTCCAGGCTGTTCCTCTCACCAGTTGTGAGCCTTCAATACTGGCCCTAAATTAGCTGTGGCTTTAGGAATAATAGCATCTAACAGGTGATTGCCTGAGGATTGCAAAAATTCAGCAAATCCTAAATTAGCAAATCTTCATTCATAATGAAAGTTAGGAAAAACTCCCTGTGATATGCTCAAACCTATTAAGTAATACTCTGTCTTAAGGTTCTCTGGAGAAACAGAATCAATAGAAGATGGGTGGATGGATAGGTACGGAGTTATGATAAAGGATTGGCTCATGTCATTACGGAGACGGAGAGGCCCCATGATTTGCTGTCAGGAAGTTGGAGACCCAGGAGAGCCAGTGGTGTAATCCCAGTCTGAGGAGAGGAGAAGGCCGATGTCCCAGCTTATCATTGGGGGAGAGAGTGAATTCTCCCTTTCTCTGTCTTTTCGTTCTACTTGGGCATAAACCACATGGATTGCATAAACAGATAGGCACAGTGAGCCACTCTTATCAATTAAAGAGTTAAAGTGGTGGGAACGCTTTATAAGTTGAATTTCTCTGATCCCAGCCAAGGGCCACCTTTGTAAGTGGCCTTTGCAAGGATAGGAGTCAGGCTTTGCTGTGTTTACTTCTTTCCTGCATAGCCCACTCTGTGTCCGAGCTGTTCTGGGGGCCAAGGGCCTTGGCCCTTCACTCTGAGCAATGGTCGTCATCCTCTTCATTTTGGACCCCTGCTCACAGATCTGCCTGGGAAAAGAATCTTCACTCTGAACTACTCTTGGTGTCTTTTGTCTACCTCTGGTACTCTCCTTCACATTGGGTAAATGACCTGTTCATCTTCTGCCCTGATGAAACTTTTTGTGGCCATTGTCCTCTCTGACCTGAAAGGATGAAAAAGGTTTAGTTCTTCAGGACATTAATTCAGTTCCTTTCCTAAATGTCATACTCAGCTTCAAAGAATAACCTGTTTTCTTTAAAATTTTTTTAAAATTTAAATTCAATTTAGTAAATGTATAGTGTATTATTAGTTTCAGGGTAGAATTTAGTGATTCATCAGTTGCATAAAACACCCAGCACTCAGTACATCCTGTGCCCTCCTTGATGCCTATCACCCAGTTACCTCATCCCCACGCCCACCTCCCCTCCAGCAACCCTTGGTTTTTTTCCTAGAGTTAAGAAGCTCTTATGGTTTGCCTTTCTCTCTGATTTCATCTTATTTTATTTTTCCTTCCCTTCCCCTAGGTTTATCTGTTTTGTTTCTTAAATTCCATATATGAGTGAGATCATACGGTGTTTTTCTTTCTTGGAGTTATTTTGCTTAACGTAATGCCCTCAGTTCCATCCATGTTGTTGGAAATGGTGATTTCATTCTTTCTGATGGCTGAGTAATATTCCATTGTGTATATATACCACATTTTCCATTCCACTGTCGATGGACATCTGATCTGGGCTCTTTCCATAGTTTGGCTATTGTGGACATTGCCATTATAAACACTGGGATGCAGGTATCCCTTCGAATCATTATGTTTGTATCCTTTGGATAAATATCTCTAGTAGGGCAATTGCTGGGTCATAGGGTAATTCTATTTCTAACTTTTTGAGGAACCTCCATACTGTTTTCCAGAGTGAAAACCCTGTTTTCTAAGCACAGGTTATTCCATGAGGAGAGGTCTCTGGGCATGTCTTTTCCTTGTGGGCACATTCCTGTCTGCCGTGACCCCTTTTCTATTCATTTCACTCATCGTGAATTTAAACATTTTATGAAATTTGCCTACAACTGCTGACCTCTCACCCAGGGGTAGTGGGTCTCCATTTTTGATGTTATGCCAGGGATGATTAACCCTGAGATTTAAAATTCTCACCGTTCCTTCAGAAGTTTGAGACACTGGTAGAGATGTGTTAGATTTGTTCTCCGTAACATAGAGGAAGCCTACCTCTTTCCTTCCTGCGTGGCTCCATTCTACCAGGTAGTGAATAGTTAATAGTTTTGACTTTGGTTTGACAGCAACAAGTAAAGAAACTTGTCTTTGGACACTGAATACAAACCAAACACCTTTTTTGTTTTGTTTTGTTTTTGTTTTTTTAAAGAAAGACACAATATTTCTATTTGATTTTGGCTTTCCACAGTATATTTTTCCAAGACTTCAACCTTCTGCTGCAGGATTCTTTCCCATCTTCTGCTCCCATAGTCTGGGCAGGACAGATGTTAGGCACTCTTGTCCGTGTCTACCAGGGGCTATTATCCCAGTGCCAATGCCTGGCTATCTGAGGACTATTGTCCTGTTACCACAGAGTAAAATTATTTTTCTTTTCCACAACTCATTTTTGAAGTTATTACGACAGGTGCTTTCTGCGGGTAAAAACACTGCGTGTGTCTCAGAGACCAGAATGGTTGTCTGTTGCGGTTTAATATTTATTGAAAATGTTCGCCTATGGTGCATTTATTGACTGGAGACCAAAGAGTGAGAGCCCTGCGCTTTCAAATTCTGCAAATGTACGTCCCTTTATGTTTGCAGGAAGCTTTATCGCCATTTAGTTGAGCTACAGAGATTGGATTGATAGGACAGAAACGTTCTGTGCTTTTTTATTTGCCTGCATTTTAGGGCTTCGTTGTGATAATGACTGTGGATATGGGCTCTTCTTTTTCTTCCTCCCCGCTTCCACTAGCAGGGTTAGCGTGATCATCTGCTCGGTGAGCAGGCTGCCCAGCTGCCCTCCTGAGTGGTTTGCACTTGAATCTGACAGGCTCAGAGCCCTGAGATGGGGGCGAGGACTTAACGTTGTTTCTTCTGCTGTGTCTTTGTCACCAAGAGGCTGATGAGATTTTGTCGTTTTCAAAAACATGGGGAAGAATGTGGTGGCCTGATTTGCATTGCAGTCTAGCACAAACCTGTGGAAAAGAAAAATAATTTTACTCTATGTTACACAGGACAATAGTCCTGTTTAAATCCGGAGACAGGTGGAGCTGGGGCTGCTCTGGGGTTCAATCTCTTGAAGCTCCTTAGAAGACTTGCCTTTGTGTCACCTGGCATTTATGAACTATTATATCTGTTGCTTGACCTTTTTTTTCCCTCCTGCCATTCTTGGTCCTTTTGGGTACATTCATATATACGTTTTGTTGGTGGTGTTTGTTTAATTTGTGTGACAAGAGCCGAACTCCTTTTTTGCCCCTCAGTCTAAACTTTATACATTCTACTCAAAGATGGGAACGAAAACCTCCCTATAGCCTGAGAAGTGCTTGGTAAAGAATTCATCTCAGCAAAGTCTCCGGAACACAGAATGGATCGGAAATTGTGTAAAATGAATTTTCTTGTATATAAAGGTGAAAAAAAATGCAAGTTCATGATTTATTTTTAAATGTATGAAAGAGGATCTCTCTGATAGCATAAAAATGCAGCAGGTAATAATTCTTCAGGTCTTCCAAGGAATTAGAATGGACCCAAACTCCATAAAATTTAAACCAAAGGCTCAAAGAGTTGTTACAGGAGTCTTAACTAGTAGTTTGCTTTCCTTAAAACTTTGGTTTCTAGGGCGCCTGACTGGCTCGGTTAGAAGAGCATCTGACTCTTGATCTTGGAGTTGTGAGTTCGAGCCCCATGTTGAGTGTAGAGATTACTTAAAAAAAAAGCAAATAAAGAAACAACTAACTTTGGTCCCCCTGAAATACTATACAAAAATGGAACTTCATTCTGCTAATAGTTTGATTCAAATGGACCTGCAAAGCCCTTCCAGTTTTAGTCACCCTTGTAGCTGCCATACCAGACCTTGAATATTCACCTTTGGGGTTTTCATATGTGTAAAGTCTAATCATTCTGCTCTTTTCGTTCATTCATTCACTCACTCACTCACTCATTCATTCATTCATTCATTTTAAAGATTTTATTTTTAAGTAATCTCTACACCCAACATGGGGCTTGAACTCACAACCCCGAGATCAAGCGTTGCATGCTCCACTGACAGAGCCAGCCAGATGGCCCCATTCTGTTCTTTTAGATCGTGGATGGTTATATGTGGAGTCCTTTTCTCTTCCTTTGTTTTCTTTTATAACAAAGAAAAGATCAAAAAGGAATGTTCAGCCATTGTGGAGCATTTTGGGGAAAATGAAAAACTGCTTCCTCCACTTTATTTGCAAGGGGAAGCACCTTAGAAGGGAGTAGACTTGGAAGTGCCCACAATTCTGTGGAGAGAGGAGGGGGTGATGGTGGATTCCAGGCAAAGGTCTGAAGAAGGCTGGATATGTCTTTGCCTCTTTTTCACCACCCCTTTTCCTCTCAGTTCTTTACTCTTTCCTCCTTTTCTCCTCCTTATTTCTCTCTTCTTTAATACTCCCCTTCAGTTTTGAGCCAGTTTCTTTTACTCCCTTTATATATTAGCAGTTAAGAAAACAGGGACACCCCTTTCAAAGAGATCTGTTTTGTTAAGGACTGGACAGCAGAGCTAAAGGCATTAACCCTCAAGAGTGAAACTTTGGCTTCAGTTGGAAGGACATTATGAGCAGAAAGTCTTCTCAGGAATTGTCTGTTTATAAGATCTGTTCATTTTTTGTGGGACAGAGATGATAGATGTCCTCTCTGTGCCAGGTGCTGCTGTCAAACACACAGGTGGATGAATGACGTTGCTCGTGTTTTGAGGCCCCTGAAATGGCAGGGGAGGGGATAGACAGGCATAAGAATTAGTAGTTACAATAGGGAGGAACAAACCACGTGTTGTGTTCACATAGTCGGGCGTGAGAACAGCTATAGCAATGTCCATTCCCCTGGAATCGGAGACTTGGAGGAGAAAAAGACACAGAACGAAGCAACATGAGGGTTCTAGAATGCAACCACCCTGGGGGTTTGAACTCTTCACGACACGAGTTGAGTTAGACCTAGCTCTGGTTCCACCATTTTTGTTTTGGCTTCCTGTGGCTTCCTTCCTTCAGCTTCCTTCCTCTTGTTACTCTGCTGACTTCAGTGTCAGCCTCGCCGTCCCCAGGGTGAGATGCAGAGCTCAAGAAATATGGCCTGGAAAGGGGGAGACATGATTGGACTGCAGAGCAGACAGATTTTTCCTTTAGATATTTCAGGTAGCATCGTCTTATAATGTTAACCCACAGTTTTAGACAGGAGACTGTCCCAAGATCTTTTCTTTTCCTGACTTGCCTTTAGCCGTTTATAATCACCGCATCTGCCTTGGCTGCAGTAGTCACAACAAGAAAAAAGGTTCCCAGTCTTTTTAATATAAAAGTCATAAACCATGGCTAGACAATGCAGAAAATTTTATCACTACTTAATTTTTATTGTTAGCATAGCTCTTAATTGCCTTCCTTATCTTCGTGCCTGCCTGTTGTTGTCCAGGATGAAGTTAACAATGTTTGGAAAGTCAGTTCAGAGGTGAACTAATGATGTGGTCATAATAGCAGATATAGGCATGTTGTTGGCATTTGGTGAATGTCAAATACTAGTTTTAACGATAATATATTTGGGGGAGAAATGAAAAGTTCCTCTGTGGGAGAGGCTCTTGTCCTTTGTAATTAACAGTGGTCATTTCTGTTGCAGAAATATGGCTTCTTGGCTTCAATTACTAGCTTTATCATTCAGCCTGCTTATATTTGAGGAAACTAGGCTTTTTTCCAGTAGGGATCTTAGCCACAATATAAACCTTTCTCCTCTTGTGATCAAAGCCCTTTGTGGCAACCTCAATGCCAGTTATCACCAAACCCTATGGAGTTAGACCACTCAGTTGGTGTTGATCTGGTTTTTAGGCTCCCCTTCCCTCCATGCCTTCAGATCCTACCTATGCTGTATCTTCATTTGATTTTGACTTCTGTTGAGAATTCCGGTTTCTGTGAAAACACAAACCAGAAACACAAGCCACCCTTCATTTATTCCTGTTGGAGTATTTGGACTAATGGAGGGAGGGGCTCTGGAACAGGGTTGAGCACCACCCAAGATGTTGGTTTCCCCAATTCATCCTAAGATACCTCCCTCTTTCTAGGACTTGTTGTTTGAATCTAACTTTCTTGGTCTTTTGTCTTATTTTAGCTTTGATGGCACAACATTAAAGAAGGAATTAATTCATTCAAATTTTTTGTCAGTACTGAAAGATAGTAAAAGTACTGGAAAGTTGACTGCATTCTCCTTTATATCTTGTGTGTGTGTGTGTGTGTGTGTGTGTGTGTGTGTGTGTGTGTGGAGTGTGAAGACTTTTCTGCAGGAAGTCACCCGAAC
Source organism: Enhydra lutris kenyoni (assembly GCF_002288905.1). Taxonomy (NCBI): domain Eukaryota; kingdom Metazoa; phylum Chordata; class Mammalia; order Carnivora; family Mustelidae; genus Enhydra; species Enhydra lutris. Next base: position 12,140,464 of record NW_019154126.1, on the reverse strand, counting down.
CCTTCAAGGGAATGACTGATAGCTTTCTATCGCTTCACGATGAGAGGCTGAATGGGCGGCCTTAGGCCGCTGCTGCCCACTGGGCAGCCTCCAAGTAGTTTTCTAGAGGAGAAATGGCAGAGCTGCCTGGACTTCTTACCCAGTTTTGTTTGAGGAAGAGTTAAACAACCTGTGAATAATTTGAAATTTTTATGAGGAAAACAGAGCGAAAGATTTTTCTGAAATCAGACTTTTTTTGGCCTATGTGTCAGATTTTATTTTTCTCTTTTACTTTTGTTTTTTTATCTTCTGTAGTATTTTTTTTAAAGGCTTATTTATTTATATGAGAGTGTGAGTGGAGGCAGTGGAGGAGCAGAGGGAGAAGGACAAGCACACTCTCTGCCAGGCATGGAGTCCGAAAAGGGGCTCAATCCCATGATCCATGAGATCATGACATGAGCCAAAACCAAGAGTCAAACACCTAACTGACTGAGCCACTCAGGAGCCCCAATTCTCCTGTAGTATTTTTAAAGGCAGCAATGAGAAAGAATTATCCCTGGACCATTTCTCCCAGTGAAAAACATTAGGCATGACTATGAGGAAATGGCACGTGGCCTTAAGGAGGATGTATGACAGAGTCATCATCAAATGCTGACTCTGTCCCTCAAGGCTCTGTGGGCTTGGCAAGTTTCTTAAACTCCCTGTGCCCCAGTCACTTCATCTACATGGTGGAGACAATAATCTCTGGGAGGCTGTGGTGATTAACTGAGATCACTCTTGTCAAATGCTTAGAATAGTCCCTGGTATGTAGTAAGCAGTTCATGGTTATTATGTGTGATTATATGCTAATTCTGTTAGGTCATGTTATTACATTATGAGGGAATTGAGTTTCTTGGTACACTGATGTGGCCTTAGAAACTTGGAACAAATGTCCACCCAGGCTAGTGTTCAATGACTATGTGGCCATTACTTGGTTGTAGCAACTTTTTTTTTAAATCAAAGCTCAGTTTGCCACATAGATTGGGAGCCTGTAGGGCCCCTCCAAAGCTGAGTAGGCAGAGCCTTAATGGCCCTCTACATGGCTACAGTCACCTTGAGTAGCTGCTCTGGTATAGAGGATATAAAACTTCACAAATGGTCTTTTGTAAAACATTAGAGGAAGGATGCTGGACTATTAACCAGCCCCACCACTAACTAGCTCTGTGTCCTCTGGATCAGGCCAGCTATTCATTCATTCATTCATTCACTCCATTTGTAAAAAATGCTAAGATATTTTCAAGTAAATTAAAGATACTTTATTGCACAATTTCACAATATGCAAGACATGGAAACCACCTAAGTGTCTGCCAACATGACTGGATCTATAAGATGTGGTTTGTACATTCAATGGAATATTATTCCACCATGAGAAAGAAGGAAATCCTGTCGTATGTGACCACGTGGATGGACTTCTAGCATTCGGCTAAGTGAGGTAAGTCAGGCAGAGAAAGACAATATATGATACCACTTACATGTGGAATCTAAAAGAGCCAAAGTTGTAGAAGCAGGGTGTAGAGTGGTGGTTACCAGGCACCAGAAGGGGGAGAATTGGGGAGAGGTTGGTCAAAGGGTACAAACTGACCATGAGAAGTTGAATAAGTTCTGGGGAATCTAATGCACAGCACAGTGATTTGAGTTCACACACTGTATTATAAACTTGGAAGTTCCTGACAGACTAGATCATAAATGTTCTGAGCACAAAAAAGAGGGGCGCCTGGGTGGCTCAATGGGTTAAGGCCTCTGCCTTAGGCTCAGGTCATGATCCCAGGGTCTTGGGATTGAGCCCCACATCAGGCTCCCCGCTCAGCAGGGAACCTGCTTCCCCCTTTCTCTCTCTGCCTGCCTCTCTGCCTACTTGTGATCTCTATCTGTCAAATAAATAAATAAAATCTTAGAAAAAAAAAAAAAAAAGAAATGGTGACACCAGTGGAAGTGATAGCTGACTCCGGGGTGACACCAGATCAACATGTTGTACATCTGAAATGTTCACAGTGTTGTATGTCAGTTACATCTCAGTTTAAAAAAAGAGGTCTTGATATTCCACCCTTAATATAGTATGGTTTTCCATCCCTTTCATTCTCTCCAAGAAAGAAAGGAAAGAGGAAAGAAAGAAAGAAATTTCCTCATACAACCAAAATAACATAATCATAACTCACACAATTACTACTATGTCTTTACTACCTTCTCGTATCCAGTTCAGTTTCAGCCTTCCCCAGGTAGGGTCAGGTCATACACCGCATTTACCTTACATTAGCGCAGTTGCTTTGTGGGGGCAAGATGGGGCAGTACTGACGAAGTGGTCTCTAAGGCCCAGGGTTCATGTTTTAATACCTTTAACCAAGTGCTACTCAGATGCTGTTCATTCCTCTCTTGTTCTTGGAGGAAGAGGATACAAAATTTATAGACCTCAACTATGGCTCTAGCATGATGAGTGGGAAACATGGAGATTCCTTGGCTCATGGGATCCATCAAGACAGGTGGGGAGGGTTGAGGAGAACTAATGTTAGGTGGGTTGTGCACTTGTCAGAAAGAGTTTTAGGCCCAAGAGTGGCTTACCTTTTTTGGGCTCCATAAATGTTCCGTGCCTTTTATAATCATAAGGAGGACTTGGACTGTCCTTCTGATTTCATTTTGTTTTGTTATCTGAGACTCCAGTATTTCCTTCAGAGAGACTGAATGCTGGGTCTCTCAGGTTGCATGTCTAGGGGAAGTCCCTTTGTTCCAGAAACGAAAGAGTGAAAAAGTCCTATAATGACAGCCTCGCGGACCTTGGATGCTCCAGCCTCAGAGATCACTGGCCTCTTGGCACATTCTCGGCATCATGGGGTGTCCCTGTGAAGCCATTTCCCAGCCTCTTCGCTTTCTGCCCACAGACCTGCCTGGGACCACCTTGTTATGTGTGTGATGTAAGAGGGCCCATTAGGAATGTGCTCTTCCCAACCTGTGCTCTGAACTGGTTGAGAACTAGCGTTGTGGGGTCAGACAGGTAGAGACCAAGGTAAGAACTACTTCTGATAAAAGCTAAATTGGAGTCTGTAGTATAAAGAGCTTCTTAATTTTGAACCTCCACATCAAGGGGCACTGCCTGCTGCAGGCCTCCTTCCTAGGCATGGGGGAGAGAAACTTTAGGTGGGCTTCCAGTGGGTGCCCAAGGGACAGAGGGAGAAGGGGCTGAGCGAACAGCCCTTCCATTCCTCTGGGCAAGCCTGACAAGTCCCCTCTCCTGCCCTGTGGAGGAGGTAGGGGGAGGGGGACACAGGCAGGAACAGCCACAGAGAAAGGGACACCAAGAGTGGGAATGATTCTTTCCCCTTTCTGCAATCCTCCTTTTGGGACCTGGCATTCCCTGGCATTGTGGGGGCCTTGTGGGCTCCTTCCCTGTCTCAGCTTCCTAGACTAGTTTATTGGAGGAGAGAGAGAAATGAGGTAAGTTGTGATAATAGTAGCATTCAATAAATGTGGTCATTTATGAGATACACAGTCCCTGGAAAGATAAATCTTTTTAAAAAATTGAACTTCAAAATTTCCCCCAAACTCTGAATATTTATTGCATGAATAAATATACCAATCACCTGTTTGCCTCTGGGAGGCAGAGACTCAGGTGTGTGTGTGTGTGTGTGTGTATACGCGTGTGCATGTGTGTTTGTGTGCATGTGTGAGGGTGTGTTTGTTGGGGAGGTAGCAGAGAGGAAGTGGGATGGAGAGCCAAGACTTTCTGAAATATTTATTACCTAGAGGATTTCTGGGGTTCTCTGAAGGGGTGCCCATGCCCTGAGTGTCCCGGAATTCAGCTCTGCTGACTGACAGACTTTTTGCCCCAGGGTGTGACAGGAACCAGGGCAGAGACATTGGGAACTTGATGAAGCACTTGTTTGGGGAGCCCCTTCCTTTAACAGGTGACCAGGCATCCCCTCATGGAGGGAGATGAGCCATTATGGGTCCCAAGAAGTTGGTGTGATAGAGAAGGAGGAACCCGGGGCTGATAGAGCAGGTAGATTGGTTAGGCAGCGTTTTCCGACATCTTACAAAGTAGGGAAACCATGCTTTGCCTTCAGGCATGTTCTGAGAGCAAAGCATGGAGCAGGACAGCAAAAACTATTCATATTAATGGAGCAGAAGATTGCATTGCATTTTTATGGACGTTAAAAAATTGTGGTAAAATGGGCGCCTTGGTGGCTCAGTTGGTTAAGTGTCTGACTCTTGGTTGGAGTGTGCTCAGCAGGGAGTCTGCTTGAGATTCTCTCTCCCTCTGCCCCTCCCCCTGCTTGCTGGCACGCATGCACTTTCTCTCCCTAAACAAATAAATAAATAACGTCTTTTTAAAAGATTGTGGTAAAATGGGGCGCCTGGGTGGCTCAGTGGGTTAAGGCCTCTGCCTTCGGCTCGGGTCATGATCCCGGGGTCCTGGGATCGAGCCCCGCATTGGGCTCTCTGCTCAGCGGGGAGCCTGCTTTCTCCTCTCTCTCTGCTGGCTTCTCTGTGATTTCCATCTGTCAAATAAGTAAATAAAATCTTTTAAAAAAAAAAAGATTGTGGTAAAATATATGTAACATAAAATTTACTATTTTAAGCACTTTCAGGTGCACAGCTTGGTGGCATAAAGTCCGTTCACAGTGTGCCTCCACCATCCATCTTCAGGGCCTTCTTATCTTCCCTGATGGAAACTCTGTCCACTTACCACTGCTGCTAACCAGCCCCTGATAACCACCGTTCTACTTTCTATCAATTAGACTAAATCTAGGGTCCTCAACTAAGTGGAATCTATAGAATTTGCCTTTTTGTGGCTGGCTTATTTCACTTGGCATAATGTCCCCAAGGTTCATCCATGTTGTGGCAGGTGCTAGAATTTTCTTCCTTTTAAAGACTGAGTAATAGGAGCACCTAGGTGGCTCAGTGGGTTAAGCCTCTGTCTTTGGCTCAGGTCATGATCTCAGGGTCCTGGGATTGAGCCCCATATCAGGCTCTCTGCTCAGCAGGGAGGCTGCTTCCCCCTTCTCTCTTTGTCTGCCTCTCTGCCTGCTTGTGATCTCTATCTCTCTGTCAAATAAAAAAAAAAAAAATCTAAAGAATAAAGACTGAATCCTAGTCCTCTGTATGTATATGTCCCATTTAAAAAATATATATAGGGGCTCCTGGGTGGCTCAGTGAGGTTTAACCCAGCAAGGAGCCTGCTTTACCCTCTCTCTCTGCCTGCCTCTCTGCCTACTTGTGATCTCTCTTGTCAAATAAATAAATAAAACTGGGTGTGGTGCAAAAACAATGAATACTGTTACGCTGAAAAGAAATAAAATAAAATAAAATTCTGAAACTAAGCACACAAAAAATAAATACTAATAATTGTTATAAAAAATCTTTAAAAATAAAGAAATAAAAAAATATACATATTTATATATTTGTGAGAGAGAGATACAGCACAAGTGGGGGGAGGGGCAGAGAGAGAGGGAGGAGTGGACCTCTTGCTGAGCAGGGAGCCTAACCCCAGGACCTTGGGATCATGACCAGAGCCAAAGGTCATGACCTGACCTTAACTGACTGAGCCATCCAAGTGCCCCAATGATATGTCCCATTTTGTTTATCCAGTTCATCTGTCAATGGACCCTTGGGTTGCTTCCCCCTTTTGGCTTTTGTGAATAATTATGAACATAGTTGTACAAATAGCTGTCTGCGTTACATATTTTCAAAGTAAACTTTTTTTAAAATGTAACATATGCATTACATTTTTGGTGACCATAACATACTTCCAATTCACATTGAACTTGTTATCCAAAACCCCAGAAGTTTTAAGCATAACAAGTATAATAGATTTTGTCCTTGATCCTTGTCCCTTTTGTCCTGAGTTGTTAAATTTGTATAACTAAATTGTATATTTCATCTTGTTAGGTCTTGTTCACCAAATCAGCCTGTCAAGACCTTTTAGAATTCTGAGTCTTTCATCTCATTTAACTTTGGGTCGTTCACAAATATTTACGATCATATCTTCTTTATCTCTGTACAAGCCTCCAAGAGCTGTGGACGCTGCTGGAAACCTCCTCTGGTTGGCGTCTTTCTCTGGGTGTTGCTGTGCTGTCATGTACCCATTTATACAACTTTTCTCACCCCTAGTTTCATTCCTCATTTTGTTCATAAGGAAACGTATCACCCTCCGACACGCATCTCTGCACATTTTCATGCTCTAACGGTCTTCATATTTGCTGACAATGGGGCTAAGCCAGACTGGTCACATGTGCTCTTTGAGTTTTCTGGGGTAGGCGATGGCAGCCACCGGAAAGTTGTAGTGGAGTGAGGATTGGGGTTCTCTTACAGCATCATGGCCAGCTTATAATGAAGGCAAGTTTCCAAACAAATTCAGCATAAAGTCACTTCTTAAAAAAATGGGTATGAGCAGTCAGGCAGAGTCTAGCCCATATGTTCCGTTCTGTCACCTGGAGTCCCAGCTCTGTGTCCTCTTAGGTGCTCTGACCACTACTTAGGATGACAGCTTCCCTTGAAACCGAGTTGCCAGTATTCCAAAAGCAGGATTCCATTTTCCTTGTGATAGACATCAGGCAGCCCAGAAATCCTCCAAACCAATGACTGGACAATTTTAGGATCCAGTCTAAGGGTACATGTCTGGGGCCTTGTTGGATGGAATCTTATACCCTGTTTGTTCAAGGATAGAGACTGTCTAAACTATTTTACCCCATTCTTAATGCCCACCAGGCTAATTAACCACTGATTTCATCAAGAAAAAAAAACCATTCCTCACATTCATTTTGCTAGTTAACAGAGGAATTAATATTGCTCAAATACAGATAACAGAAGCAGTTCTAGTTGGCTGCTCCTGGACTAAGGACTTCTTGGTCAGGATGCTAGCTGACCAGCTCAGGATGCTGAGATATAATTTACCTACAGTAAAGATAACAAATCTCAGAATTTTTTCATCTGTGTAAGGACCACCTAGATCAAGATGTAGACCATTTCCAGCACCTCGAGAGCTCCCTGGTACCCTTTTCCTCAGTCAAAAGAATTATGCCCTTCCTTCCTAAAGGTAATTACTGTTCTGACCTTTGTCACCACAAATTAGTTTTGCTGATTTGAATTCCATGTAATGGAATCATACTTAAGTTTTGTGAGATTCCTTCATGTTGTATAAATTGTTCATTTTTCCCCCATTGCTCTGTAGTATTCCATTGTATGAAATTTAATTAATTAGTTAATTAATTATTAACATATAATATATTGTTTCATGGGTACAGGTTTCATCAGTCTTACACAATTCACAGCGCTCACCATAGCCCTTTCAATGTCTATCACCCAGCCCCCCAACCCTCCTACCCCACTACCCACCTCCACTCCAGCAACCCTCAGTTTGTTTCTTGAGATTAAGAGTCTTTTAGGGTTTGTCTCCCTCTCTGGTTTCATCTTGCTTCATATTTCCCTCCCTTCCCCTATGATCCTTTGCCTTATTTCTCAAATTCCTTGTATCAGTGAGATCATATGATAATTGTCTTTCTCTGATTGACTTATTTCGTTCAGCTTAATACCCTGTAGTTCTATCCACATCATTGCAAATGGCAAGATTTTGGGGTTTTTTTTTTGGATGGTTGCGTAGTATTCCATTGTGTATATATATACCACATCTTCTTTATCCATTCATCTGTTGATGGACATCTAGGTTCTTTCCATAGTTTGGCTATTGTGGACATTGCTGTTATAAACATTTGGGTGCACATCCATTGTATGAAATTCAGATACCCATTCTATACTTGGTAGACATTTGATTATTTCCAGTTTGGGGCTTTTGTGAATAAAGCAGCTAAAAACATTCTTGAGCATGTCTTGATGAGTTATTGATTAAAGTAACTAACTGTCCCTAGAATTGGTTTATATTCACAGATACAAAGAGAACATTGTATTATCCATGATACGTGGCTTTGAAGTATATTAAACAGATCCTACAAAACTGTATCAAACAAAGGAATAGAGTCGAATATATTTGTATTTAGTGAAGTATATATTGGAACAAAAGGAGATCATTGCTTTTGTGCTCCTTGACTGTAATAAATATTGGAAGTCAGAGGGTCAGCTTTTTAGAGCCGAGATTCTCACATGAAAGTATGTTATTTCCTCAATGCCTTCTGTAGAAGGGGTGGGAAAAGGACCTTTTCATTAATTCTGCAAATAGGCATCATTTTCTAATTTTAGGTTGTCACTGTGAAAAAAAAGTCATGAATTACTAAAAAAACTCAGAATATCAACTACTTTTGGGGGTCTCTGCGTTGGAATGAATGAGGTTTTTAAATATTCATTTATGTTTTTCTTTCCATGTCATTTTGGGTCTTGTGATGAAAAGAAAGTATTTGCTGCTGATTTAGAATCCCTGAATACTCTTATAAAAATTTAATTCCACCCATATTATCTAGACTTTCAAGGCTTTTTTTAGAGGGCTTGTTTTCCTCTAATAGGTTACTAGAGGGAAAATCTGTTAGCCTAGAAAATTGATGGATGGAAGTAGAATAGGAAACTAAACTCTGGCTACCGTTGGGGAATGCTGCATTGATTGAAAATTTCAAAGGGTCTGTGTTTTATGAAAGCGAAGAATCAGGTTAGCACTCCCCTTGACAAGAATGGAAAAAAAATTCCAGTGCCCCGTAGCACATACATACACTGAAGCTAT